>NC_133376.1:9792727-9985227 GCF_049309525.1 Garra rufa
CTTGAGTTTTCATTGAGTTGTTATAACTTAGCCATAAAATGTCTGATCTGCCACAAAATTCACAGGTTTGGTAAGAGTCCTGGCCTGAAGACACCTAAAGACTAATATTCAGATATTATCATAGCGCCACTTGTTGGCAGCAGGATATCTCATATCTTTCACTAACTCAAACATACCAAGGTCAATCTGCACCAAACTTCATATGTTTGATAATAGTGCTGGCCTGAACACATCTACATGCCAATAATCAGTTATAGGCATAGCGCCACCATCTGGCAGAGGCTAGTTTGGCACATTTAAATGACTTATGACATATTTTTTCTATATTTACTGTATTAAAAGCATACTGCCCAGCGTTTGCTGATTTCCTGAAGCCACCGGTCGGCGGTGAGCCCAGGTGCGAGGGCCCGTTCATCGCTGCTCGCAACTTTAATTAGGGCCCGAGCACCGATGGTGTGAGGACCCTATTGAATCTGCTCCGTTTATTATTATTAGGGCCCGAGCACCGATGGTGTGAGGACCCTATTGGATCTGCTTCGTTTATTATTATTATTATTATTATTCTTATCCGGAATGAATCGCATTTTTGAGGGCTTAGACATAGCCGAAAAGTCACGAAACTTTGCACACACATCAAACCTGGCGAAAATGTACGTCTGATATGGGTTTCAGAGACGGGTGTGGCAAAATGGCTCGACAGCGCCACCTTTACACGTTCCGCGGTGTGCGCATTCAGCTGTGATTATCGTACATGCACGAAAATAGGTACACACATGTAACACACCAATACCTACAAAAAAGCCTCTTGGAGCAAAATTTGACACCCAACAGGAAGTCGGTTATTTTTAATTTTCTCAGCAAATTTTGTGTCATTTTTGCCATTTTCAGGCCTCGTACTTGAACGAACTCCTAATAGAGATTTATTCGGATCAACGCCAAATTTGCTGAGTCTAATCTAAAGCCCTTTGTGACGTTAAATTGCGAAGATCTAGAGTTTTCATCGGAGGGCGTGTCCGTGGCGGCCTGGCAAATTTCGATGCTTCGCCATGAAAAAGGAAGTTGTTATAACTCAGGCATAAAATGTCCGATCTGCCCCAAACTTTACATGTGTGATAACACTCCTGACCTGATGACATCTATATGTCCATATTCAGTTATAGTCATAGCGCCACCTGCTGGCAACAGGAAGTGTCATGCTGTACTCTGCAACAAACTCCACCTAGAGATTTATACAGATCAACACCAAAATAGGTCAGTCTAATCAAGAGGCTTTAGTGATGTTAAATTGCGAAGATCTTGAGTTTTCGTTGAAGGGCGTGTCCGTGGCGGCCTGACAAATTTCGAGGTCTCGCCATGGATATAAAACTTGTTATAACTCAGCCATAAAATGTCCGATTTGCCTCAAACTTCACATGTTCGATAAGAGTCCTGGCCTGAACAAATCTGAAGGCCAATATTCTATTATAATCACAGCGCCACCTGTTGGCAACAGGAAATGACTTGTAGCAAACTCCTCCTAGAGATTTAATGATATCAACTTTATATTTGCTCAGTCTGATCTAGAGGCCTTAGAGATGTTAAATTGCGAAGATCTTGAGTTTTCGTTAAAGGGCGTGTCTGTGGCGGCGTGACAAAGTTTGATGTTTCGCCATGTACATAGAAGTTGTTATAACTCAGCCATAAAATGTCCGATCTGCCTCAAACTTCACAGGTTTGGTAAGAGTCCTGGCCTGAAGATACCTAAAGGCCAATATTCAGATATTATCATAGCGCCACCTGTTGGCAGCAGGATATATCATATCTTTTACTAACTCAAACATACCAAGGTCAATCTGCAACAAACTTCATATGTTTGATGAAAGTGCCAGCCTGAACACATCTACATGCCAATAATCAGTTATAGGCATAGCGCCACCAGCTGGCAGCAGGAAATTTGGCACATTTAAGTGACTTTGACATATTTCTCCTATTTTTACTGTATTAAAAGCATACTGCCCACCATTAGCTGTGTTCCTAAAGCCACCGGTCGGCGGTGAGCCCGTGTGCGAGGGCCCGTTCATCGCTGCTTGCAGCTTTAATTATTATTATTATTCTTCTTCTCCAAAGTGAATCGCATTTTAGAGGACCTAAACATTCCCGAAAACTCACAAAACTTTGCACACACATCAAACCTGGCGAAAATTTACGTCTGATTTGGGTTTCAGAAGTGGGTGTGGCAAAATGGCTCGACAGCGCCACCTTTAGACATTCAGCGGTGTGCGCTTTCAGCTGTGATTCACGTACATGCACCGAAATCGGTACACACATGTAACTCACCAATACCTACAAAAAAGCCTCTTGGAACAAAATCCGGAACCCAACAGGAAGTCGGTTAATATTAATATTCTCAGCAAAATTTGTGTCATTTTTGCCTTTTTCAGGTGTCATACTTGAACGAACTCCTCCTACAGATTTATTCGGATCAACGCCAAATTTGCAGAGTCTAGTCTAAAGCCCTTTGTGACGTTAAATTGTGCAGATCTAGAGTTTTCATCGGAGGGCGTGTCCGTGGCGGCCTCGCAAATTTCGATGTTTCGCCATGAAAAAGGAAGTTGCTATAACTCAGGCATACAATGTCCTATCTGTCCCAAACTTCACATGTGTGATAACACTCCTGACCTGAAGACATCTAGATGCCCATATTCAGTTATAGTCATAGCGCCACCTGCAGGCAACAGGAAGTGTCATGCTGTACTCTACAACCAACTCCTCCTAGAGATTTATTCAGATCAACACCAAAATCGGTCAGTCTAATATAAAGGCCGTAGCGATGTTAAATTGTGAAGATCTTGAGTTTTCGGTAAAGGGCGTGTCCGTGGCGGCCTGACAAATTTCGAGGTCTCGCCATGGATATAAAACTTGTTATAACTCAGCCATAAAATGTCCGATTTGCCTCAAACTTCACATATTCCATAAGAGTCCTGGCCTGAACACATCTGAAGGCCAATATTCTATTATAATCACAGCGCCACCTGTTGGCAACAGGAAATGACTTGTATCAAACTCCTCCTAGAGATTTAATGATGTCAACATTATATTTGGCCATTCTGATCTAGAGGCCTTAGAGATGTTAAATTGTGAAGATCTTGAGTTTTCGTTAAAGGGCGTGTCTGTGGCGGCATGACAAAGTTTGATGTTTCGCCATAGACATATAAGTTGTTATAACTCAGCCATAAAATGTCCGATCTGCCTCAAACTTCACTGGTTTGGTAAGAGTCCTGGCCTGAAGACACCTAAAGGCCAATATTCAGATATTATCATAGTGCCACCTGTTGGCAGCAGGATATATCATATCTTTCACTAACTCAAACATACCAAGGTCAATCTGCACCAAACTTCATAAGATTGATGAAAGTGGTGGCCTGAACACATCTACATGCCAATAATCAGTTATATGCACAGCACCACCAGCTGGCAGCAGGTAATTTGGCACATTTAAGTGACTTTGATCTATTTTTCCTACATTTACTGTATTAAAAGCATACTGCCCACCGTTTGCTGTGTTCCTAAAGCCAGCGGTCGGCGGTGAGCCCGTGTGCGAGGGCCCGTTCATCGCTGCTTGCAGCTTTAATTAGGGCCCGAGCCCAAAAGGGCGAAGGCCCTATTGTTCTTCTAAGGGTTCTTATTTTTTTTTTTTTTTTTCAACCGTTGGGGCACTTTTGGGGGCCTTAACATACTCAAAAACTCTTGAAAATTTGCACACACGTCGGAATCTGCGGCCATCAGGACGCCACAGAGGCTGGGACCCGGGCGTGGTTCAGGGCCTCTACAGCGCCCCCTGGAACACAGTTTGAAAACTTGATGTACTGCGCACACATACTTGCACGTACTGATATGAAACTCGGTACACATATAGATCTCACTGAGCCAAACAACTTTTGTACTCTATGTCATAGGCTCCACGCAACAGGAAGTGAGATATTTAGGGCTGTTTAAAAAGCGCATGCTCTGGAATTTAACGTACTCCTCCCAGGGTTTCCATAGGATTGTCACCAAACTCGGTCAGCATGATCTCAAGACATTGGGGACGCTAAATTGCGAGGGGATTTTTGATATCTCGAACGGTTTGGCCGTGGCAAGGCGACAAAGTTATGGTGAGAAATGAGAAACAGGAAGTGTCTAATTACTGTTGCACACATTGCCTGATTCTGATGAAACTTCACCAGTTTGTTCGTTGTATGATGCCGATTCCATAAATGTGACTATTATGAGTCAAAGTTATAGCGCCACCAACTGGCAGCAGGAAGCGTGTCATTTTCAAAATCCTTTGAAATCAGCCTCTTAATTTTACTTGATTATCTTCAAACTTCATCAAAATAATGTCAAAACACGGCCGATAAGAATATGTAAAGGGTTCGATGATGAATCAAATGCTGTTGCCATGGCAACGTGTCAAACTTTAAAATTAGATTCCTGTCTTTTCGAGGCAGATAACATGCTAAGAATTTCATGAAACTCAACACACACATCAATATTAATGATAGTTAGACACTGGCAAAAGGTCATAAATGGGCGTGGAGCAGGCACTCTATAGCGCCATCTTTTGACAAAAGTTGGGGGGTTAGTTTTTCCTACAGTCACCAAACTCTGTACATATATTCTTCTCATCAATCTGGACAGCTTTCTAAATCAAACTCATTAGCTAAGACCAACAGGAAGCAGGCTATTTTGATTTGAATGTGGATTTTTGGAAAAATCAGGCTGTAAACAAATTCACACTCCTTTTAAGAACAACAAGGTATTCACACCAAACTTTTTTAACATGAAGAGAAGATTCTGAAGATGTTAAATTGCGAGCGGATTTGGGATATCTTGAACGGTGTTGACGTGGTGTTTTTTTAAAGATGTAGTAAAAAACATAACCGTAATTTTTTAATATCTTTAAAGTGCAGCATCCAAACTCTTTAAAACTTTTTTCACACAGAGATCTTATCATTCTGAGCAAGTGGTGTAAATATCAATTTTATACAAGCTTCTATGAATTAAAGAAAATTAAAAAAAGAAATTAGAAACCTGCTGTCACTCTGCCTGTGCCTGTCTGTGTTCAGTCACCATTGAGTCACTGAAGAGTGACTGAAGGGGGGAGGGGTGTAAGGGAGAGAGACCAGTGGAACATGCTGTTTTGCTTAAGACCATCTTTGAGGAAGATGCACATTGCTGTAGCGTAATCGACATAAATATGTCTGATATTTTGAGAAAATATAAAGGGTCATTAAATCTTTCATTGTTTGTATTTTGCAGTTGTTGTTTTTTATTTATTTTTACTGAACTGTACCATGAACTTGTCCTATTCAGTCACATAGCAAAAGATTAAGAAAAATACAACTTTTAAGCATGAGTGATTTATCTTCATTGTAGACAATATTTTCATAGTGTTATTTATTGAATATAAAATTATAATAATTAAAAATTTCAAGACAAACTCTGACAACAAAACAAACTTTGCTGTTATCTGTTCAAAACATCCGAAAACCATCATTTGAAGATCAGTTATATATATATCGCCCCATTAAAACACTCAACTTGATTTTTAAAGATATTTTGAAAGAATTAAGCGTTTATAGAGCACTTTATTGTGTATTGCTGTACACCCACATGAACTGTGTTCATGTTCATGTTAATTCACAGTACATAAACTAAAAGATACTAATTTACCTTTAAACAATATATGAATACTTTTTTTTAGCTTAATATTAATTAACATTAATAAATGCTATTTAATTATTGTTCATGTTAACTAATATAGTTAATGTTAACAAATGAAACTGGATGGCAACATTTTATATATTGTGTGTATGTGTCTCTGTGTTGATTTTAAAGTGTAACCCTTTCAATTCAGTAAACTTAAAATCCAAACTAGCAGAGGGTTACTGTGAATGCATGTGCCAACTGGGCACCGTTTTCCTAATTGATTCTTAGTTATGTAGCGCTTAAGAGTGATGTCTTATAATAGGAGTCACCAGCAAAGCAATATCCACATACAAATTGTACAGATAGGTAACGATTTAAGCAGAAGTGGTGAATGTAATGCAAGCAATAATAACATTTTGTTATCATCATGAATTACATGTTCTTATCATCATCATCAGAATATAGGGAAAATGTTCACATTTGGTTCACAGTTGGCATTATCTGAAGTCCTTGCAGGGGATTAGGTTTATAGCAAACTCCTCCTAGACATTTAATGAAATCAACATTATATTTGGTCAGTCTGATCTAGAGGCCTTAGAGATGTTAAATTGTGAAGATCTTGAGTTTCAGTAAAGGGCGTGTCCGTGGCGGCCTGACAAAGTTTGATGTTTCGCCATGGACATAGGTGTAATAACTCAGCCATAAAATGTCTGATCTGCCTCAAACTTCAGAGGTTTGGTAAGAGTCCTGGCCTGATGACATCTACATGCCCATATTCAGTTTTACTCATAGCGCCACCTGCTGGCAACAGGAAGTGTCATGCTGTACTCTGCAACAAACTCCTCCAAGAGATTTAATCAGATCAACACCAAAATTGGTCAGTCTAATAAAAAGGCTTTAGTGATGTTAAATTGTGAAGATCTTGAGTTTTCGTTGAAGGGCGTGTCCGTGGCGGCCTGACAAATTTCGAGGTCTCGCCATGGATATAAAACTTGTTATAACTCAGCCATAAAATGTCCGATTTGCCTCAAACTTCCCATGTTTGATAAGAGTCCTGGCCTGAACCAATCTGAAGGCAAATATTCTATTAAAATCACAGCGCCACCTGTTGGCATCAGGAAATGACTTGTACCAAACTCCTCCTAGAGATTTAATGATATCAACATTATATTTGGACAGTCTGATCTAGAGGCCTTAGAGATGTTAAATTGTGAAGATCTTGAGTTTTCGTCAAAGGGCGTGTCCTTGGTGGCCTGACAAAGTTTGATGTTTCGCCATGGACATAGAAGTTGTTATAACTCAGCCATAAAATGTCCGATCTGCCTCAAACTTCACATGTTTGGTAAAAGTCCTGGATTGAAGACATCTAAAGGCAAATATTCAGATATTATCATAGCGCCACCTATTGGCAGTAGGATATATCATATCTTGCACTAACTCAAACATACCAAGGTCAATCTGCACCAAACTTCATATGTTTGATGAAAGTGCTGGCCTGAACACATCTACATGCCAATAATCAGTTATAGGCATAGCGCCACCAGCTGGCAGCAGGAAGTTTGGCACATTTAAGTGACTTTGATCTATTTTTCCGACATTTAAAGTATTAAAAGCATACTGCCCACTGTTTGCTGTTTTCCTAAAGCCACCGGTCGGCGGTGAGCCCGGGTGCGAGGGCCCGTTCATCGCTGCTTGCAGCTTTAATTATTATTATTCTTCTTATCCGGAATGAATCGCATTTTTGAGGGCCTAAACATACCCGAAAACTAACAAAACTTTGCACACACATCAGACCTGGCGAAAATGGACATCTGATATGGGTTGCAGAAGTGGGTGTGGCAAAATGGCTCAATAGCGCCACCTTTACACGTTCCGCGGTGTGCGCATTCAGCTGTGATTATCGTACATGCACAAAAATCGGTACACATATGTAACACACCAATATCTACAAAAAAGCCTCTTGAGATAAAATCCGAAACCCAACAGGAAGTCGGTTATTATTAATTTTCTCAGCAAAATTTGTGTCATTTTTGCCATTTTCAGGTGTCATACTTGAACGAACTCCTCCTAGAGATTTATTCCGATCAACACCAAATTTGGTGAGTCTAATCTAAAGCCCTTTGTGACGTTAAATTGTGAAGATCTAGAGTTTTCATTGGAGGGCGTGTCCGTGGCGGCCTAGCAAATTTCGATGTTTCGCCATGAAAAAGGAAGTTGCTATAACTTAGGCATAAAATGCCCGATCTGTCCCAAACTTCACATGTGTGATAACACTTCTGACCTGAAGACATCTACATGCCCATATTCAGTTATAGTCATAGCGCCACCTGCAGGCAACAGGAAGTGTCATGCTGTACTCTACAACCAACTCCTCCTAGAGATTTATACAGATCAACTCCAAAATCGGTCAGTCTAATATAAAGGCCTTAGCGATGTTAAATTGTGAAGATCTTGAGTTTTCGGTAAAGGGCGTGTCCGTGGCGGCCTGACAAATTTTGAGGTCTCGCCATGGATATAAAACTTGTTATAACTCAGCCATAAAATGCCCGATTTGTCTTAAACTTCACATATTCGATAAGAGTCCTGGCCTGAACACAACTCAAGGCCAATATTCTATTATAATCACAGCGCCACCTGTTGGCAACAGGAAATGACTTGTATCAAACTCCTCTTAGAGATTTAATGATATCAACATTATATTTGGTCATTCTGATCTAGAGGCCTTAAAGATGTTAAATTGCGAAGATCTTGAGTTTTCGTTAAAGGGCGTGTCTGTGGCGGCCTGACAAAGTTTGATGTTTCGCCATGGACATAGAAGTTGTTATAACTCAGCCATAAAATGTCTGATCTGCCTCAAACTTCACAGTTTTGGTAAGAGTCCTGGCCTGAAGACACCTAAAGGCCAATATTCAGATATTATCATAGCGCCACCTGTTGGCAGCAGGATATATCATATCTTTAACTAACTCAAATATACCAAGGTCAATCTGCACCAAACGTCATATGTTTGATGAAAGTGGTGGCCTGAACACATCTAAATGCCAATAATCAGTTATATGCATAGCGCCACCAGCTGGCAGCAGGAAATTTGGCACATTTAAGTGACTTTGACATATTTCTCCTATTTTTACTGTATTAAAAGCATACTACCCACCATTTGCTGTGTTCCTAAAGCCACCGGTCGGCGGTGAGCCCGTGTGCGAGGGCCCGTTCATCGCTGCTTGCAGCTTTAATTTATTTTTATTTTTTTTCAACCGTTGGGGCACTTTTGGGGGCCTTAACATACTCAAAAACTCTTGAAAATTTGCACACACGTTGGAATCTGCCGTCGTCCGGACGCCACAGAGGCTGGGACCCGGGCGTGGTTCAGGGCATCTACAGCGCCCCCTGGAACACAGTTTGAAAACTTGATGTACTGCGCACACATACTTGCACGTACTCATATGAAACTCGGTACACATATAGAACTCATCGAGCTGAACAACTTTTGTACTCTATGTCATGGGCTCCACGCAACAGGAAGTGAGATATTTAGGGCTGTTTAAAAAGCGCATGCTCTGGAATTTAACGTACTCCTCCCAGGAATTCCATGGGATTGTCACCAAACTCGGTCAGCATGATCTCAAGGCATTGGGGACGCTAAATTGCGAGGAGATTTTTGATATCTCGAACGGTTTGGCCGTGGCAAGGCGACAAAGTTATGGCGAGAAATGAGAAACAGGAAGTGTCTAATAACTGTTGCACACATTGCCTGATTCTGATGAAACTTCACCAGTTTGTTCCTTGTATGATGCCGATTCCATAAATGTGACTATTATGAGTCAAAGTTATAGCGCCACCAACTGGCAGCAGGAAACGTGTCATTTTCAAAATGCTTTGAAATCAGCCTCTTAATTTTACTCGATTTTCTTTAAACTTCATCAAAATCATGTCAAAACACGGCCGATAAGAATATGTAAAGGGGTCGATGATAAATCAAATGCTGTTGCCATGGCAACGTGTCAAACTTTAAAATTACATTCCTGTCTTTTCGAGGCAGATAACATGCTTAGAATTTCATGAAACTCAACACACATCAATATTAATGATAGTTAGACACTGGCAAAAGGTCATAAATGGGCGTGGAGCAGGCACTCTATAGCGCCATCTTTTGACAAAAGTTGGGGGGTTAGTTTTTCCTACAGTCACCAAACTCTGTACATATATTGTTCTCATCAATCTGGACAACTTTCTAAATCAAACTCATTAGCTAAGACCAACAGAAAGCAGGCTATTTTGATTTGAAGGTGGATTTTTTGAAAAATCAGGTAGTAAACAAATTCACACTACTCCTAAGAACAACCAGCTGTTCACACCAAACTTTTTTAACATGAAGAGAAGATTCTGAAGATGTTAAATTGCGAGCGGATTTTGGATATCTCGAACGGTGTTGACGTGGTGATTTTTTAAAGATATAGTAAAAAACATAACCCTAATTTTTTATATCTTTAAAGTGCAGCATCCAAACTCTTTAAAACTTTTTTCACACAGAGATCTAATCATTCTGAGCAAGTGCTGGAAATATTAATTTTATACAAGCTTCAATGAATTAAAGAAAATTAAAAAAATAACTCAGAAACCTGCTGTCACTCTGGTGAATGTCTCTACAGTATGTGTGTGCGTTCAGTCAGGCACAGAGAAGCTCATTATTGCAGGGGGGAGGGGTGAGAGGCAGAGAGGGTGACAGAGTAGAGAGCCATTCTACAGACCATCTTTGAACAAAAAATGCACATATGTATTTTAATTACATAAATATGTCTGATCTTTGAGAGTCTGATATTTTGAGAAAATATAAAGGGTCACTTAGTCTTTCATTGTTCGTATTTTGCAGTTGTTGTTTTTTATTTATTTTTTACTTAACTGTACCATGAACTTGTCCTATTCAGTCACATAGCAAAAGATTTAAAAAAATACAACTTTTTAGCATGATCAATTTATCTTCATTGATAGACAATATTTACATAGTGTTATTTATTGAATATAAAATAATAATAATAAAAAATTATGACAAACTTTGACAACAAAACAAACGTTACTGTTATCTCTTCAAAACATCTGAAAACCATAATTTTAAGATCAGTTATAAATATATATATATCACCCCGTTAAAATACTCAACTTGATTTTTAAAGATATTTTGAAAGAATGAAGAGTTTATAGAGCACTTTATTGTGTATTGCTGTACACCCACATGAACTGTGTTCATGTTCATGTTAATTCACAGTACATAAACTTTATATGAATACTTTTTTTAGCTTAATATTAATTAACATTAATAAATGCTATTTATTTATTGGTCATGTTAACTAATATAGTTAATGCTAACAAATGAAACTGGATGGCAACATTTTATATTTTGTGTGTATGTGTCTGTGTGTTGATTTTAAAGTGTAACCCTTTCAATTCTGTAAACTTAAAATCCAAACTAGCAGAGGATTACTGTGAATGCATGTGCCAACTGGGCACCGTCTTCCTTATTGATTCTTAGTTATGTAGCGCTTAAGAGTGATGTCTTATAACAGGAGTCACCAGCAAAGCAATATCCACACAAAAATTGTACAGATAGGTAACAATGACATTTAAGCAGAAGTGGTGGATGTAAAGGAAGCAATAATAACATTTTGCTATCATCATGAATCATGTTCTTATCATCATTTGTAGCATACTGGTTCACAGTTGGCATTTATCTGAAGTCCTTGCATTGATTGCATTTAATTAAATCAACATTATATTTGGTCAGTCTGATCTTGAAGCCTTAGAGATGTTAAATTGTGAAGATCTTGAGTTTTCATTAAAGGGCATGTCCGTGGTGGCCTGACAAAGTTTGATGTTTCTGCATAGACATAGAAGTGGTTATAACTTAGCCTGAAAATGTCTGATCTGCCACAAAATTCACAGGTTTGGTAAGAGTCCTGGCCTGAAGACACCTAAAGACCAATATTCAGATATTATCATAGCGCCACCTGTTGGCAGCAGGATATCTCATATATTTCACTAACTCAAACATACCAAGGTCAATCTGCACCAAACTTCATATGTTTGATAATAGTGCTGGCCTGAACACATCTACATGCCAATAATCAGTTATAGGCATAGCGCCACCAGCTGGCAGCGGCAAGTTTGGCACATTTAAGTGACTTTGACATATTTCTCCTACATTTACTGTATTAAAAGCATACTGCCCACCGTTTGCTGTTTTCCTGAAGCCACCGGTCGGCGGTGAGCCCGGGTGCGAGGGCCCGTTCATCGCTGCTCGCAGCTTTAATTATTATTCTTCTTCTCCGGAATGAATCGCATTTTTGAGGGCCTAAACATACCCGAAAACTCATGAAACTTTGCACACACATCAAACCTGGCGAAAATGTACGTCTGATATGGGGTTTAGAGATGGGTGTGGCAAAATGGCTCGATAGCGCCACCTTTACACGTTTCGCGGTGTGCGCTTTCAGTTGTGATTCACGTACATGCACGAAAATCGGTACACACATGTAACTCAACAATACCTACAAAAAAGCCTCTTGGAGCAAAATTTGACACCCAACAGGAAGTCAGTTATTTTTTATTTTCTCAGCAAATTTTGTGTCATTTTTGCCATTTTCAGGCGTCATACTTGAACGAACTCCTCCTAGAGATTTATTCGGATCAACGCCAAATTTGCTGAGTCTAATCTAAAGCCCTTTGTGACGTTAAATTGCGAAGATCTAGAGTTTTCATCGGAGGGCGTGTCCGTGGCGGCCTGGCAAATTTCGATGCTTCGCCATGAAAAAGAAAGTTGTTATAACTCAGGCATAAAATGTCCGATCTGCCCCAAACTTCACATGTGTGATAACACTCCTGACCTGATGACATCTATATGTCCATATTCAGTTATAGTCATAGCGCCACCTGCTGGCAACAGGAAGTGTCATGCTGTACTCTGCAACAAACTCCTCCTAGAGATTTATACAGATCAACACCAAAATCGGTCAGTCTAATATAAAGGCTTTAGTGATGTTTAATTGCGAAGATCTTGAGTTTTCGTTGAAGGGCGTGTCCGTGGCGGCCTGACAAATTTCGAGGTCTCGCCATGGATATAAAACTTGTTATAACTCAGCCATAAAATGTCCGATTTGCCTCAAACTTCACATATTCGATAAGAGTCCTGGCTTGAACAAATCTGAAGGCCAATATTCAATTATAATCACAGCGCCACCTGTTGGTTACAGGAAATGACTTGTAGCAAACTCCTCCTAGAGATTTAATGATATCAACTATATATTTGCTCAGTCTGATCTAGAGGCCTTAGAGATGTTAAATTGTGAAGATCTTGAGTTTTCGTTAAAGGGCGTGTCCGTGGCGGCGTCACAAAGTTTGATGTTTCGCCATGGACATAGAAGTTGTTATAACTCAGCCATAAAATGTCCGATCTGCCTCAAACTTCACAGGTTTTGTAAGAGTCCTGGCCTGAAGACACCTAAAGGCCAATATTCAGATATTATCATAGCGCCACCTGTTGGGAGCAGGATATATCATATCTTTCACTAACTCAAACATACCAAGGTCAATCTGCACCAAACTTCATATGTTTGATGAAAGTGCCAGCCTGAACACATCTACATGCCAATAATCAGTTATAGGCATAGCGCCACCAGCTGGCAGCAGGAAATTTGGCACATTTAAGTGACTTTGACATAATTTTTCCTATTTTTTCTGGATTAAAAGCATACTGCCCACCATTAGCTGTGTTCCAAAAGCCACCGGTCGGCGGTGAGCCCGTGTGCGAGGGCCCGTTCATCGCTGCTTGCAGCTTTAATTAGGGCCCGAGCCCAAAAGGGCGAAGGCCCTATTGTTCTTCTAAGGATTCTTATTTGTTTTTTTTTTTTTTTTTTTTTTTTTTCAACCGTTGGGGCACTTTTGGGGGCCTTAACATACTCAAAAACTCTTGAAAATTTGCACACACGTCGGAATCTGCCGTCGTCCGGACGCCACAGAGGCTGGGACCCGGGCGTGGTTCAGGGCCTCTACAGCGCCCCCTGGAACACAGTTTGAAAACTTGATGTACTGCGCACACATACTTGCGCGTATTGATATGAAACTCGGTACACATATAGAACTCATCGAGCTGAACAACTTTTGTACTCTATGTCATGGGCTCCACGCAACAGGAAGTGAGATATTTAGGGCTGTTTAAAAAGCGCATGCTCTGGAATTTAACGTACTCCTCCCAGGAATTCCATGGGATTGTCACCAAACTCGGTCAGCATGATCTCAAGACATTGGGGACGCTAAATTGCGAGGAGATTTTTGATATCTCGAACGGTTTGGCCGTGGCAAGGCGACAAAGTTATGGCGAGAAATGAGAAACAGGAAGTGTCTAATAACTGTTGCACACATTGCCTGATTCTGATGAAACTTCACCAGTTTGTTCCTTGTATGATGCCGATTCCATAAATGTGACTATTATGAGTCAAAGTTATAGCGCCACCAACTGGGAGCAGGAAACGTGTCATTTTCAAAATGCTTTGAAATCAGCCTCTTAATTTTAATCGATTTTCTTTAAACTTCATCAAAATCATGTCAAAACACGACCGATAAGAATATGTAAAGGGGTCGATGATAAATCGAATGCTGTTGCCATGGCAACATGTCAAACTTTAAAATTACATTCCTGTCTTTTCAAGGCAGATAACATGCTTAGAATTTCATGAAACTCAACACACACATCAATATTAATGATAGTTAGACACTGGCAAAAGGTCATAAATGGGCGTGGAGCAGGCACTCTATAGCGCCATCTTTTGACAAAAGTTGGGGGGTTAGTTTTTCCTACAGTCACCAAACTCTGTACATATATTGTTCTCATCAATCTGGACAACTTTCTAAATCAAACTCATTAGCTAAGACCAACAGAAAGCCGGCTATTTTGATTTGAATGTGGATTTTTTGAAAAATCAGGTAGTAAACAAATTCACACTACTCCTAAGAACAACCAGCTGTTCACACCAAACTTTTTTTAACATGAAGAGAAGATTCTGAAGATGTTAAATTGCGAGCGGATTTTGGATATCTCGAACGGTGTTGACGTGGTGATTTTTTAAAGATATAGTAAAAAACATAACCCTAATTTTTTATATCTTTAAAGTGCAGCATCCAAACTCTTTAAAACTTTTTTCACACAGAGATCTAATCATTCTGAGCAAGTGCTGGAAATATTAATTTTATACAAGCTTCAATGAATTAAAGAAAATTAAAAAAATAACTCAGAAACCTGCTGTCACTCTGGTGAATGTCTCTACAGTATGTGTGTGCGTTCAGTCAGGCACAGAGAAGCTCATTATTGCAGGGGGGAGGGGTGAGAGGCAGAGAGGGTGACAGAGTAGAGAGCCATCCTACAGACCATCTTTGAACAAAAAATGCACATATGTATTTTAATTACATAAATATGTCTGATCTTTGAGAGTCTGATATTTTGAGAAAATATAAAGGGTCACTTAGTCTTTCATTGTTCGTATTTTGCAGTTGTTGTTTTTTATTTATTTTTTACTTAACTGTACCATGAACTTGTCCTATTCAGTCACATAGCAAAAGATTTAAAAAAATACAACTTTTTAGCATGATCAATTTATCTTCATTGATAGACAATATTTACATAGTGTTATTTATTGAATATAAAATAATAATAATAAAAAATTATGACAAACTTTGACAACAAAACAAACGTTACTGTTATCTCTTCAAAACATCTGAAAACCATAATTTTAAGATCAGTTATAAATATATATATATCACCCCGTTAAAATACTCAACTTGATTTTTAAAGATATTTTGAAAGAATGAAGAGTTTATAGAGCACTTTATTGTGTATTGCTGTACACCCACATGAACTGTGTTCATGTTCATGTTAATTCACAGTACATAAACTTTATATGAATACTTTTTTTAGCTTAATATTAATTAACATTAATAAATGCTATTTATGTATTGGTCATGTTAACTAATATAGTTAATTTTAACAAATGAAACTGGATGGCAACATTTTATATTTTGTGTGTATGTGTCTGTGTGTTGATTTTAAAGTGTAACCCTTTCAATTCTGTAAACTTAAAATCCAAACTAGCAGAGGATTACTGTGAATGCATGTGCCAACTGGGCACCGTCTTCCTTATTGATTCTTAGTTATGTAGCACTTAAGAGTGATGTCTTATAACAGGAGTCACCAGCAAAGCAATATCCACACAAAAATTGTACAGATAGGTAACAATGACATTTAAGCAGAAGTGGTGGATGTAAAGGAAGCAATAATAACATTTTGCTATCATCATGAATCATGTTCTTATCATCATTTGTAGCATACTGGTTCAAAGTTGGCATTTATCTGAAGTCCTTGCATTGATTGCATTTAGTTAAATCAACATTATATTTGGTCAGTCTGATCTTGAAGCCTTAGAGATGTTAAATTGTGAAGATCTTGAGTTTTCATTAAAGGGCATGTCCGTGGTGGCCTGACAAAGTTTGATGTTTCTGCATAGACATAGAAGTGGTTATAACTTAGCCTGAAAATGTCTGATCTGCCACAAAATTCACAGGTTTGGTAAGAGTCCTGGCCTGAAGACACCTAAAGACCAATATTCAGATATTATCATAGCGCCACCTGTTGGCAGCAGGATATCTCATATATTTCACTAACTCAAACATACCAAGGTCAATCTGCACCAAACTTCATATGTTTGATAATAGTGCTGGCCTGAACACATCTACATGCCAATAATCAGTTATAGGCATAGCGCCACCAGCTGGCAGCGGCAAGTTTGGCACATTTAAGTGACTTTGACATATTTCTCCTACATTTACTGTATTAAAAGCATACTGCCCACCGTTTGCTGTTTTCCTGAAGCCACCGGTCGGCGGTGAGCCCGGGTGCGAGGGCCCGTTCATCGCTGCTCGCAGCTTTAATTATTATTATTCTTCTTATCCGGAATGAATCGCATTTTTGAGGGCCTAAACATACCCGAAAACTAACGAAACTTTGCACACACATCAGACCTGGCGAAAATGGACGTCTGATATGGGTTGCAGAAGTGGGTGTGGCAAAATGGCTCAATAGCGCCACCTTTACACGTTCCGCGGTGTGCGCATTCAGCTGTGATTATCGTACATGCACAAAAATCGGTTCACACATGTAACACACCAATACCTACAAAAAAGCCTCTTGAGATAAAATCCGAAACCCAACAGGAAGTCGGTTATTATTAATTTTCTCAGCAAAATTTGTGTCATTTTTGCCATTTTCAGGTGTCATACTTGAACGAACTCCTCCTAGAGATTTATTCCGATCAACACCAAATTTGGTGAGTCTAATCTAAAGCCCTTTGTGACGTTAAATTGTGAAGATCTAGAGTTTTCATCGGAGGGCGTGTCCGTGGCGGCCTCACAAATTTCGATGTTTCGCCATGAAAAAGGAAGTTGCTATAACTTAGGCATAAAATGTCCGATCTGTCCCAAACTTCACATGTGTGATAACACTCCTGACCTGAAGACATCTACATGCCCATATTCAGTTATAGTCATAGCGCCACCTGCAGGCAACAGGAAGTGTCATGCTGTACTCTACAACCAACTCCTCCTAGAGATTTATACAGATCAACTCCAAAATCGGTCAGTCTAATATAAAGGCCTTAGCGATGTTAAATTGTAAAGATCTTGAGTTTTCGGTAAAGGGCGTGTCCGTGGCGGCCTGACAAATTTTGAGGTCTCGCCATGGATATAAAACTTGTTATAACTCAGCCATAAAATGTCCGATTTGCCTCAAACTTCACATATTCGATAAGAGTCCTGGCCTGAACACATCTCAAGGCCAACATTCTATTATAATCACAGCGCCACCTGTTGGCAACAGGAAATGACTTGTATCAAACTCCTCTTAGAGATTTAATGATATTAACATTATATTTGATCATTCTGATCTAGAGGCCTTAAAGATGGTAAATTGCGAAGATCTTGAGTTTTCGTTAAAGGGCGTGTCTGTGGCGGCCTGACAAAGTTTGATGTTTCGCCATGGACATAGAAGTTGTTATAACTCAGCCATAAAATGTCCGATCTGCCTCAAACTTCACAGGTTTGGTAAGAGTCCTGGCCTGAAGACACCTAAAGGCCAATATTCAGATATTATCATAGCGCCACCTGTTGGCAGCAGGATATATCATATCTTTCACTAACTCAAACATACCAAGGTCAATCTGCACCAAACTTCATATGTTTGATGAAAGTGGTGGCCTGAACACATCTACATGCCAATAATCAGTTATATGCATAGCGCCACCAGCTGGCAGCAGGAAATTTGGCACATTTAAGTGACTTTGACATATTTCTCCTATTTTTAATGTATTAAAAGCATACTACCCCCCATTTGCTGTTTTCCTAAAGCCACCGGTCGGCGGTGAGCCCGGGTGCGAGGGCCCGATCATCGCTGCTTGCAGCTTTAATTATTATTATTATTATTATTTCATCAATGTTTTGGGTCATTTCGGGGCCCTTAACATACACGAAAACTCTTGAAACTTTGCACACACATTGGAACCTGCGGCCATCAGGGCCGGACAAACTTTGACATGGGGGGGGTCACCTGGGGGGGGCGTGGCACAGCGTTAAAAATGTTTACTTTTGAGGGACTCTGGAGCACACACCGGTTGACCTACATTTATCAAAATTGATACACATATAGACCCCATTGGGCCGAACAACTTTCATGCTCAAAGTCAGTGCTTCGCCCAACAGGAAGTCAGCTATTCAGGGATGTCTAAAAAGCGCATGCAATGGAATTTGATATACTCCTCCTAGGTGTATCCACCGATGGCCACCAAACTCGGTCAGCATGATCTCAAGACATTGGGGACGCAAAATTGCCAGGGGAATTTTGATATTTCGAACGGTTTGGCCGTGGCGGGGCGACAAAGTTATGGCGAGAAATGAGAAACAGGAAGTGTCTAATAACTTTAACACACTTTGTCTGATTTTGACCAAACTTCAGCAGTTTGTTCATCGTCTGATGCCAATCACAGAGATGTGACTATTATGAGTTAAAGTTATAGCGCCACCAACTGGCAGCAGAAAGCGCAACGTTTTCTAAATGCTTTTAAATCAGCCTCTTAATTTTACTCAATTTGCTTGAAACTTCATCCCAATAATGTCGAAACACGGCCGATGAGAATCTGTGAAGGGCATTATCGATAACTTTTATCATGTTGCCATGGCAACATGTCAAACTTTAACTTTAGTTTTTTGTGTTTTCGAGCCACTTAAAATACTTGGAATTTCATGAAACTCAACACACACATCTGTATTAATGATATTTAGACACTGATAAAAGCCCATAAATGGGCGTGGAGGAGGCACTCTATAGCGCCACCTTTTGACAAAAGTTGGGGGTTTAGTTTTGCCTACAGTCACCAAACTCGGTACATATATTGGTCTCATCAAGCCGGACAACTTTCTAATTAACACTCATTAGCTATAATAAACAGGAAGTTGGCTATTTTTATTTGAATGTGGATTTTTGGAAAAATCAGGCTGTAAATAAAATCATACTAAACAAAGCAGAAACAAGAAGTTCACACCAAACTTTGTCAACATGATAAGAATATACTCAAAATGCTAAATTGTGAGCGGATTTTGGATATCTTGAACGGTGTTGATGTGGTGATTTTTTAAAAGTCACAGTAAAAAAAGTTGCATTCATTTTTCTATATCTTTAAAGTACCTAATACCAACTCTTCAAAACTTTGTATGTATGAAGAACAAATCATTCTTAGAAAATACGCTTGGTATCAAAATTGTATCATGCTCAGAGGCCCCAAAAACATTAAAAGTATCCAGAAGTGAGAGAGGGAGAAATGAAGACTGTAATACAAGGGATGAACACCAGAGGTCCTCGTATGATAAGGAATATTTTTACCTCTAATCCTATTCTGTTTATTCTCAATGTGCAACAAAGAAACGAATGCATAGATTTATTTGGAGTTGTTATGTACTGTACTGTCAGAATACTTTTACATAATTTTAAAATAAACACTAAAAAGCATAAATTTTTTTTTTATTTTTTTAATTAAAAATTATGAAATGTTTTGTTTGTCTCTCACTGATTTGGTAACACTTTCTATGAAGCCCCTATTATAAGGGTATTTCTAAGGCATTATAATGAACGTATAATGCATTATAAAAAAACGTATAATATATTATATCATCCAATGAATATTCATAACAACAATTATCATACATTATAATACTTAAATATTAGAGGTTATAACTTTTAAGATTATGATTATTTATAACACACAGTAGACACCATTTTAAACCTACTTCATTTGTAATGGACTATATCATATTAGATTTATTTTTTACATTATATTCTATTCTATTGACTATTAACAACTAACTCTCACCAACTAACACTCCTTACAGTGTAGACTTAGTTTAATGTTAGGCTAAGTAGAAGGTTCATGTTCTTGCAAAGTTACTTATAATCAGTTTGTCTTTTGGGGAACTGTCTAAATACAGTGTTAGCATATATTTAGCACACTACTAATAATAATTACTGCTAGCTGACATGCAGTTGCAGAGTTACTTATAAAAAGCTGTCTAACGGGTACCATCAAAATAATTAAACTGATCATATTATACATTCATCTGATCTGATACCTGATCTTATGGCTATTTGAGAATTATTATTATTATTATTACTTATAAGTGATCTTTGTATGCTTTAAGTAAAGTGACATCAGTAAGATGGCAAAATATGAGACTTATACATTATAACTATGAGGAGGTAATCATACTCATAAAAGCTATAATAAAAAAAGTAAAAATTCTAATACATTAAAACTGTTCTTATGAATGCTCATGAGATGATACAACATATTATAAGGTTTTTATAATTTATTATGCATTCATTATAATGCCTTAAGAATACCCTTATAATGTATTATTAATACATGAACCCACAAATATTTTTAACAAATATAAATAAATGTACTAATGTACCTTTTAATAATATATGAATACTTTTTTTTAGCTTAATATTAATTAATATTAATAAATGCTATTTAATTATTGTTCATGTTAACTAATATAGTTAATGTTAACAAATTAAACTGGATGGCAAAATTTTAAATATTGTGTGTATGTGTCTGTGTGTTGATTTTAATTAACCCTTTCAATTCTGTAAACTTTAAATCCAAACTGGCAGAGGGTTACTGTGAATGCATGTGCCAACTGGGCACCGTTTTCCTGATGCTATCAGGATGGTGACTGCGCATATGGCGAGGGCCCGGTCATCGCTGCTTGCAGCTTTAATTATTATTATTATTTTTTTTTTTTTGTTAACCTTCCGGGCACTTAAGGGGGTCTTAACATACTCAAAAACTCTTGAAAATTTGCACACATGTCGGAATCTGCGGCCATCAGGACGCCACAGAGGCTGGTACCGGGGCGTGGCAAGGGGACTCTACAGCGCCCCCTGGAATTTTAAGGGCCATATAGCACACATACTTGAACGTACACATATGAAACTCGGTACACATATAGAACTCACAGAGCTGAACAACTTTTGTACTCTATGTCATTTTCTCAATGCAACAGGAAGTGAGATATTTAGGGCTGTGTAAAAAGCGCATGCTCTGGAATTTAACGTACTCCTCCCAGGATTTCCATACGATTGTCACCAAACTCGGTCAGCATGATCGCAAGACATTGGGGACGCTAAATTGCGAGGGGATTTTTGATATCTCGAACGGTTTGGCCGTGGCAAGGCGACAAAGTTATGGCGAGAAATGAGAAACAGGAAGTGTCTAATAACTGTTGCACACATTGCCTGATTCTGATGAAACTTCACCAGTTTGTTCGTTGTATGATGCCGATTCCATAAAGGTGACTATTATGAGTCAAAGTTATAGCGCCACCAACTGGCAGCAGGAAGCGTGTCATTTTCAAAATGCTTTGAAATCAGCCTCTTAATTTTACTTGATTTTCTTTAAACTTCATCAAAATCATGTCAAAACACGGCCGATAAGAATATGTAAAGGGGTCGATGATAAATCAAATGCTGTTGCCATGGCAACGTCTCAAACTTTAAAATTAGATTCCTGTCTTTTCGAGGCAGATAACATGCTTAGAATTTCATGAAACTCAACACACACATCAATATTAATGATAGTTAGACACTGGCAAGAGGTCATAAATGGGCGTGGAGCAGGCACTCTATAGCGCCATCTTTTGACAAAAGTTGGGGGGTTAGTTTTTCCTACAGTCACAAAACTCTGTACATATATTGTTCTCATCAATCTGGACAACTTTCTAAATTAAACTCATTAGCTAAGACCAACAGGAAGCCAGCTATTTCCTTTTGAATGTGTTTTTTTGGAAAAATCAGGCTGTAAACAAATTCACACTTCTTCTAAGAACAAACAGCTATTCACACCAAACTTTTTTAACATGAAGAGAAGATTCTGAAGATGTTAAATTGCGAGCGGATTTTGGATATCTTGAACGGTGTTGACGTGATGATTTTTTAAAGAAGTAGTAAAAAACATAACCGTCATTTTTTTATATCTTTAAAGTGCAGCATCCAAACTCTTTACAACTTTTTTTCACGCAGAGATCTAATCATTCTGAGCACGTGCTGTTAATATAAATTTTATACAAGCTTCAATGAATTAATGAAAATTAAAAAACGAAATCAGAAACCTGCTGTCACTCTGGTGAATGTCTCTACTGTGTGTGTGCGTTCAGTCAGGCACAGAGAAGCTCATTATTGCAGGGGGGAGGGGTGAGAGGCAGAGAGGGTGAGAGAGCTGTGAGCAATGCTACAGACCGTCTTCGAGGAAGAAATTCACATATGTACTTTAATTACATAAGTCTGATCTTTGAGAGTCTGATATTTTGAGAAAATATAAAGGGTCATTAAAGGTTGTATCAGCGATTTCTAGCCTAAAACATAAAGTGTCAATTTCAGCTGACCTTTCATCACGATCCGCTCGCTGCCTGCCCCATAAATTGTCTGTGAAAAAAACGCGTCTCTCTGGTCAGCCTAGGGTCCGAGATATGCCAAAAAAAACAATCGGCACTACCAACCTTTCCACAGATAAACAAACAGTGTTCCAACCAATCAGCGTCAGGGGTTTGGTGTTGTGGACTTTCCTACTGGTGCAGGGATGTGAGGGAGGCGGAGCGAAAGTCCACAACACCAAACCCCTGACGCTGATTGGTTGGAACCGATTGTTTTTTTGGCATATCTCGGACCCTAGGCTGACCAGAGAGACGCGGTTTTTTCACAGACAATTTATGGGGCAGGCAGCGAGCGGATCGTGATGAAAGGTCAGCTGAATTTGACACTATGTTTAGGGCTAGAAATCGCTGATACAACCTTTAAGTCTTTCATTGTTTGTATTTTGCAGTTGTTGTTTTTTATTTATTTTTTACTGAACTATACCATGAACTTGTCCTATTCAGTCACATAGAAAAAGATTAAGAAAAATACAACTTTTAAGCATGAGTGATTTATCTTCATTGTAGACAATATTTTCATAGTGTTATTTATAGAATATAAAATTATAATAATTAAAAATTTCAAGACAAACTTTGACAACAAAACAAACTTTGCTGTTATCTGTTCAAAACATCTGAAAACCATCCTTTTAAGATCAGTTATATATATATCGCCCCATTAAAATACTCAACTTGATTTTTAAAGATATTTTGAAAGAATTAAGCCTTTATAGAGCACTTTATTGTGTATTTCTGTACACAATGTAATGTTAAAAGATACTAATTCACCTTTAAACAATATATGAATACTTTTTTTTAGCTTAATATTAATTAACATTAATAAATGCTGTTTAATTATTGTTCATGTTAACTAATATAGTTAATGTTAACAAATGAAACTGGATGGCAAAATTGTATATATTGTGTGTATGTGTCTGTGTGTTGATTTTAAAGTCTAACCCTTTCAATTCTGTAAACTTTAAATCCAAACTGGCTGAGGGTTACTGTGAATGCATGTGCCAACTGGGCACCGTTTTCCTAATTGATTCTTTCTTAGTTACATAGCGCTTAAAAGTGATGTCTTATAACAGGAGTCACCTGCAAAGCAATATCCACACACAAATTGAACAGATAGGTAACGATGACATTTAAGCAGAAGTGGTGGACGTAAAGCAAACAATAATAACATTTTGTTATCATCATAAATTACATGTTATCATCATCATCAGAATATAGTGAAAATGTTCCCTATATTGTGAACGGCTTTGGGATATCTTGAACGATGTTGATGTGGTGATTTGTTGGAGACACTCTATAGCGCCACCTTTTGACAAAAGTTGGAGGGTTAGTTGTAGCTACAGACATCAAACTTGGTCGGTATATTGGTCTCATCAAGCCGGACAACTTTCTAATTTACACCCATTAGCTACGACCAACAGGAAGTCGGCTATTTTGATTTGAATGTGGATTTTTGGAAAAATATAGCTGCGAATAAATTCATATCACTCATAGCAGAATCAGACATCTCACACCAAACTTTGTCAACATGATGCCCAAATACTCAAGATGTTAAATTGTGAACGGTTTGGGATATCTTGAACAGTATTGAGGTGGTGATTTACGAAAGTAACAATAAAAAAGATGAAGAGATATTTTCATTTATCTTTAAATTGCATTATTCTAACTCATAAAAACTTTTTACATATAAAGAACAAGAAATTATTAGGATATACGTGTAGTTTCAAAATGTTATCATGCTCAGAGGCCCCAAAAACATTAAAAGTGTCATTTAAATTTGTCAAATTAAAGCTCTAATACCAGGGATGAACACTAGAGGTCCTCATAAGATAAAGAATCGTTTGACCTCTAATGCTATTTAGCTCATTCTCAGTGTATAAGAATGACAATAATCCATAGAATCAGTTGATATAGACTGTACTGTCAGTGTACTTTTACATAATTATTTTGTATAGGTGCTTAAAGAGCATTAAAATCTTTTTTTTTATCTTTTAAGGGAAAATTATATGATTTAAATACACATTTACACACTCTCACTGGTAGAACAAAAAATCTTATAAGTATGACACTATACTGCTCAGTTCACTTAATTAGAATGAGAAACAAATACAAAAAGGCCACAAAAATAAGGTATTCACACCAAACTTTTTTAACATGAAGAGAAGATTCTGAAGATGTTAAATTGCGAGCGGATTTGGGATATCTTGAACGGTGTTGACGTGGTGATTTTTTAAAGATGTAGTAAAAAACATAACCGTAATTTTTTTATATCTTTAAAGTGCAGCATCCAAACTCTTTACAACTTTTTTCACACAGAGATCTTATCATTCTGAGCAAGTGCTGTAAATATAATTTTTTTACAAGCTTCTATGAATTAAAGAAAATTAAAAATCGAAATCAGAAACCTGCTGTCACTCTGGGTCTCTGTGTGTGTGTGCGTAGTTGAGTCACAGTAAGAGAGACTGAAGGGGGGAGGGGTGAAAGGAAGAGAGAGAGTGAAACCCATTACCCCATTACAATACTCAACTTGATTTTTAAAGATATTTTGAAAGAAAGAAGCGTTTATAGAGCACTTTGTGTATTGCTGTACACCCACATGAACTGTGTTCATGTTCATGTTAATTCACAGAACATAAACTAATGTTAAAATATACTATTTTACCATTAAACAATATATGAATACTTTTTTTGGCTTAAAATTAACATTAATAAATACTATTTAATTATTGTTCATGTTAACTAATATAGTTAATGTTAACAAATGAAACTGGTTGGCAATTTTATATATTGTGTGCATGTGTCTGTGTGTTGATTTTAAAGTTTAACCCTTTCAATTCAGTAAACTTTAATTCCAAACTGGCTGAGGGTTACTGTGAATGCATGTGCCAACTGGGCACCGTTTTCCTAATTGATTCTTTGTTATGTAGCGCTTAAAAGCGATGTCTTATAACAGGAGTCACCTGCAAAGCAATATCCACACACAAATTGAACAGATAGGTAACGATGACATTTAAGCAGAAGTGGTGGACGTAAAACAAGCAATAATAACATTTTGTTATCATCATGAATTACATGTTCTTATCATCATCATCAGAATATAGGGAAAATGTTCCCTATATTGTGAACGGCTTTGGGATATCTTGAACGGTGTTGATGTGGTGATTTATGAAAGTAACAATAAAAAAGATGAAGAGTTATTTTCATATATCTTTAAATTGCATTATTCTTACTCATCAAAACTTTTTACATATAAAGAACAAGAAATTCTTAGGAAATACGTGTAGTTTCAAAATGTTAGCATGCTGAGAGGCCCCAAAAACATTAAAAGTGTCAAATAAATTCGTCTGATTAAAGCTCTAATACCAGGGATGAACACTAGAGGTCCTCATAAGATAAGGAATCGTTTGACCTCTAATGCTATTTAGCTCATTGTCAGTGTATAATAATGACAATAATCCATAGAATCAGTTGATATGTACTGTACTGTCAGTGTAATTTTACATAATTATTTTGTATAGGTGCTTAAAGAGCATTAAATTTTTTTTTTATCTTTTAAGGAAAAATTATGTGATTTAAATACATATATACACTCTGACTGATAGAACAAAGTATCTTATAAGTATGACACTATACTGCTCAGTTCACTTAATTAGAATGAGAAACAAATACAAAAAGGCCAAAAAAATCAACTAAGTTAATATGTATTTATTTTTAATATATTTGTTTATAATTATTTCACAGATGCTTATAGACTATTAAAATAATATTTAAAAATGCTTGTAGACCATAAAACATGGTAACTATTTAAAATAGGGTCCAATGCCTACAAAAAAGCCTCTTGGAGCAAAATTTGACACCCAACAGGAAGTCGGTTATTTTTAATTTTCTCAGCAAATTTTGTCATTTTTGCCATTTTCAGGCCTCGTACTTGAAGGAACTCCTCCTAGAGATTTATCCGGATTAACGCCAAACTTGCTGAGTGTAATCTAAAGCACTTTGTGACGGTAAATTGCAGAGATCTAGAGTTTTCATTGGAGGGCGTGTCCAAATCGGTATCGCAAATTTCGATGTTTCGCCATGAAAAAGGAAGTTTCTATAACTCAGGGATACAATGTCCGATCTGTCCCAAACTTCACATGTGTGATAACACTCCTGACCTGAAGACATCTACATTCCCATATTCAGTTATAGTCATAGCGCCACCTGCTGGCAACAGGAAGTGTCATGCTGTACTCTACAACAAACTCCTCCAAGAGATTTATACAGATCAACACCAAAATCGGTCAGTCTAATAAAAAGGCTTTAGAGATGTTAAATTGTGAAGATCTTGAGTTTTCGTTGAAGGGCTTGTCCGTGGTGGCCTGACAAAGTTTGATGTTTGGTCATGGACATAGAAGTTGTTATAACTCAGCCATAAAATGTCCAATCTGCCTCAAACTTCACATGTTTGATAAGAGTCCTGGCCTGAAGACATCTTAAGGCCAATATTCAGATATCATCATAGCGCCACCTATTGACAGCAGGATATATCATATCTTGCACTAACTTAAACATACCAAGGTCAATCTGCACCAGACTTCATATGTTTGATGAAAGGGCTGGCCTGAACACATCTACATGTCAATAATCAGTTACAGGCATAGCGCCACCAGCTGGCAGCAGGAGGTTTGGCACATTTAAGTGACTTTGATATATTTTTCCTACATTTACTGTATTAAAAGCATACTGCCCACCGTTTGCTATTTTCCTAAAGCCACCGGTCGGCGGTGAGCCCTGGTGCGAGGGCCCGTTCATCGCTGCTTGCAGCTTTAATTATTGCTTGCTTTACGTCCACTATTTCTGCTTAAATGTCATCGTTACCTATCTGTTCAATTTGTGTGTGGATATTGCTTTGCAGGTAACTCCTGTTATAAGATATCACTTTTAAGCGCTACATAACTAAGAATCAATTAGGAAAACGGTGACCAGTTGGCACATGCATTCACAGTAACCCTCTGCCAGTTTGGATTTAAAGTTTACAGAATTGAAAGGGTTACACTTTAAAATCAACACACAGACACATACACACAATATATAAAATTGTCAACCAGTTTCATTTGTTAATATTAACTATATTAGTTAACATGAACAATAATTAAATAGTATTTATTAATGTTAATTAATATTAAGCTAAAAAAAGTATTCATATATTGTTTAATGGTAAAATAGTATATTTTAACATTAGTTTATGTACTGTGAATTAACATGAACATGAACACAGTTCATGTGGGTGTACAGCAATACACAAAGTGCTCTATAAACGCTTCTTTCAAAATATCTTTAAAAATCAAGTTGAGTATTGTAATGGGGCGATATATATATGGTATAGTGGTATAATTTTCAGATGTTTTGAACAGATAACAGCAAGTTTGTCTTGAAATTGTTAATTTAAATTTTATATTCAATAAATAACACTATGAAAATAAATGTCTATCAATGAAGATAAATCACTCATGATAAAAAGCTGTATTTTTCTTAATCTTTTGCTATGTGACTGAATAGGACAAGTTCATCGTACAGTCCAGTAAAAAATAAATAAAAAAACAACAACTGCAAAATACAAACAATGAAAGAGTTAGTGACCCTTTATATTTTCTCAAAGATAAGACTCAAAGATCAGACATATTTATTTAGATTATAAATCAGTCTGCATTTCTTACTCAGAGATAGTCTTTAAGAAGACAGTATGTTTCACTCCCTCTCTTCCTTTCACCCCTCCCCCCTTCAGTCTCTCTTAAGTTACTGTGACTCAACTACGCACACACACAGAGACTCAGAGTGACAGCAGGTTTCTGATTTCTATTTTTATTTTTCTTTAATTCATAAAAGCTTGTAAAAAATGTATATTAACAGCACTTGCTCAGAATGATTAGATCTCTGTGTGAAAAAAGTTGTAAAGAGTTTGGATGCTGCACTTTAAAGATATAAAAAAATTACGGTTATGTTTTTTACTACATTTTAAAAAAATCACCACGTCAACACCGTTCAAGATATCCCAAATCCGCTCGCAATTTAACATCTTCAGAATCTTCTCTTCATGTTAAAAAAGTTTGGTGTGAATACCTTGTTGTTCTTAGAAGGAGTGTAAATTTGTTTACAGCCTGATTTTTCCAAAAATCCACATTCAAATCAAAATAGCCGGCTTCCTGTTGGTCTTAGCTAATGAGTTTAATTTAGAAAGTTGTCCAGATTGATGAGAACAATATATGTACAGAGTTTGGTGACTGTAGGAAAAACTAACCCCCCAACTTTTGTCAAAAGATGGCGCTATAGAGTGCCTGCTCCACGCCCATTTATGACCTTTTGCCAGTGTCTAACTATCATTAATATTGATGTGTGTGTTGAGTTTCATGAAATTCTAAGCATGTTATCTGCCTCGAAAAGACAGGAATCTAATTTTAAAGTTTGACATGTTGCCATGGCAACAGCATTTGATTTATCATCGACCCCTTTACATATTCTTATCGGCCGTGTTTTGACATGATTTTGATGAAGTTTAAAGAAAATCAGGTAAAATTAAGAGGCTGATTTCAAAGCATTTTGAAAATGACACGCTTCCTGCTGCCAGTTGGTGGCGCTATAACTTTGACTCATAATAGTCACATTTATGGAATCGGCATCATACAACGAACAAACTGGTGAAGTTTCATCAGAATCAGGCAATGTGTGCAACAGTTATTAGACACTTCCTGTTTCTCATTTCTCACCATAAATTTGTCGCCTTGCCACGGCCAAACCGTTTGAGATATCAAAAATCCCCTCGCAATTTAGCATCCTCAATGTCTTGAGATCATGCTGACCGAGTTTGGTGACAATCCTATGGAAACCCTGGGAGGAGTACGTTAAATTCCAGAGCATGCGCTTTTTACACAGCCCTAAATATCTCACTTCCTGTTGCGTGGAGCCTATGACATAGAGTACAAAAGTTGTTCAGCTCGATGAGTTCTATATGTGTACCGAGTTTCATATCAATACGTGCAAGTATGTGTGCGCAGTACATCAAGTTTCAAACTGTGTTCCAGGGGGCGCTGTAGAGGCCCTGAACCACGCCCGGGTCCCAGCCTCTGTGGCGTCCGGACGACGGCAGATTCCAATGTGTGTGCAAATTTTCAAGAGTTTTTGAGTATGTTAAGGCCCCCAAAAGTGCCCCAACGGTTGAAAAAAAATAAAAATAAAAGAAATTAAAGCTGCAAGCAGCGATGAACGGGCCCTCGCACACGGGCTCACCGCCGACCGGTGGCTTTAGGAACACAGCAAACGGTGGGCAGTATCTTTTTAATACAGTAAATGTAGGAAAAATAGATCAAAGTCACTTAAATGTGCCAAACTTCCTGCTGCCAGCTGGTGGCGCTATGCCTATAACTGATTATTGGCATGTAGATGTGTTCAGGCCAGCACTTTCATCAAACATATGAAGTTTGGTGCAGATTGGCCTTGGTATGTGTGAGTTAGTGCAAGATATGATATATCCTGCTGCCAATAGGTGGCGCTATAATAATATCTGTATATTGGCCTTTAGATGTCTTCAGGCCAGGACTCTTACCAAACATGTGAAGTTTGAGGCAGATCGGACATTTTATGGCTGAGTTATAACAACTTTTATGTCCATGGCGAAACATCAAACTTTGTCAGGCCGCCATGGACACGCCCTTTAACGAAAACTCAAGATCTTCACAATTTAACATCTCTAAGGCCTCGAGATCAGACTGACCAAATATAATGTTGATATCATTAAATCTCTAGGAGGAGTTTGGTACAAGTCATTTCCTGTTGCCAACAGGTGGCGCTGTGATTATAATAGAATATAGGCCTTCAGATTGGTTCAGGCCAGGACTCTTATTGAACATGTGAAGTTTGAGGCAAATCGGACATTTTATGGCTGAGTTATAACAAGATTTATATCCATGGCGAGACCACGAAATTTGCCAGGCCGCCACGGACACGCCCTTCAACGAAAACTCAAGATCTTCGCAATTTAACATCGCTAAAGCCTTTTTATTAGACTGACCGATTTTGGTGTTGATCTGATTAAATCTCCAGGAGGAATTTGTTGCAGAGTACAGCATGACACTTCCTGGTGCCTGCAGGTGGCGCTATGAGTAAAACTGAATATGGGCATGTAGATGTCTTCAGGTCAGGAGTGTCATCACACATGTGTAGTTTGGGGCAGATCGGGCATTTTATGCCTGAGTTATAGCAACTTCCTTTTTCATGGCGAAACATCGAAATTTGCGAGGCCGCCACAGACACGCCTTCTGATGAAAACTCTAGATCTTCGCAATTTAACATCACAAAGGGCTTTAGATTAGACTCACCAAATTTGGTGTTGATCCGAATAAATCTCTAGGAGGAGTTCGTTCAAGTATGACGCCTGAAAATGGCAAAAATGACACAAATTTTGCTAAGAAAATTAATAATAACCGACTTCCTGTTGGGTTTCGGATTTTGTCCCAGGAGGCTTTTTTGTAGGTATTGGTGAGTTACATGTGTGTACCGATTTGCGTGCATGTACGTGAATCACAGCTGAATGCGCACACCGCGGAACGTGTAAAGGTGGCGCTATTGAGCCATTTTGCCACACCCACTTCTGCAACCCATATCAGACGTCCATTTTCGCCAGGTTTGATGTGTGTGCAAAGTTTCATGAGTTTTCGGGTATGTTTAGGCCCTCAAAAATGCGATTCATTCCGGAGAAGAAGAATAATAATTAAAGCTGCAAGCAGCGATGACCGGGCCCTCGCCGTCTGTGCAGTCGCCATCCCGATAGCATCAGGAAAACGGTGCCCAGTTGGCACATGCATTCACAGTAACCCTTTGGACTAACCCTAACTGTCTCTCCTCCTCTCTGACTCTTTCTCTTACCACCCATCCCCCCTCCTTACACTCAGCCACTTACCACACAAACACACATATAGAGTGCAGAGCAGAGTGAGATCAGATATGTTTTTTAATTTTCTTTCATTCGTGGAGTTTTGTAAAAATTATGAAATTAACTGTGTTTGATCAGAATGAATAGTTATTTGTATGAAAAAAGATTCAAAGAGTTAGGATGCTGCACTTTAAATATATAATAAATCATTGAAAATTGAAAATGGAAAATGAAATTCTAAGCACGCTATCTGCCTCAAAAACAGGAAACAAATATTTGAATGTATTTTTTATTTTTATTTATTTGCCATGGCAACAGCATTTGATGCATCAGGGACGCCTTTACAGACTCTCGTCGGCCGTGTTTTTACATTATTCTGATGAAGTTTGAAGAAAATCGTGTACAAATATATTGTTCGTTGTTCGTTCGTGTTTGTTAGTTCATTAACCATTGTTAACAAAAGAGACCCTATTTTAAATAGTTACCATGTTTTATGATCTACAACCATTTTTAAATATTATTTTAATGATCCATAAGCATCTGTGAAATAATTATAAACAAATATATTAAAAATAAATACATATTAACTTAGTTGATGTATTTGTTTCTCATTCTAATTAAGTGAACTGAGCAGTATAGTGTCATACCTATAAGATTTTTTATTCTATCAGTGAGAGTGTATATATGTATATAAATCATATAATTTTTCCTTAAAAGATTAAAAAAAGATTTTAATGCTCTTTAAGCACCTATACAAAATAATTATGTAAAAGTACACTGACAGTACAGTATATATGAACTGCTTCTATGGATTATTTTCATTCTTATACACTGAGAATGAGCTAAATAGCATTAGAGGTCAAACGATTCCTTATCTTATGAGGACCTCTAGTGTTCATCCCTGGTACTAGAGCTTTAATCTGACAAATTTATATGACACTTTTAATGGTTTTGGGGCCTCTGAGTATGATAACATTTTGAAACAACACGTATTTCCTAAGAATTTCTTGTTCTTTATATGTAAAAAGTTTTGATGAGTTAGAATAATGCAATTTAAAGATATATGGAAATAACTCTTCATCTTTTTTACTGTTACTTTCATAAATCACCACATCAACACCGTTCAAGATATACCAAACCCGTTCACAATTTAACATCTTCAGTATTTTGGCATCATGTTGACAAAGTTTGGTGTGAACTGTCTGATTCTGCTATGAGTGATATGAATTTATTCACAGCTATATTTTTCCAAAAATCCACATTCAAATCAAAATAGCCGACTTCCTGTTGGTCGTAGCTAATGGGTGTAAATTAGAAAGTTGTCCGGCTTGATGAGACCAATATACCGACCAAGTTTGATGTCTGTAGCTACAACTAACCCTCCAACTTTTGTCAAAAGGTGGCGCTATAGAGTGTCTCCAACAAATCACCACATCAACACCGTTCAAGATATCCCAAAGCCGTTCACAATATAGGGAACATTTTCCCTATATTCTGAGGATGATGATAAGAACATGTAATTCATGATGATAACAAAATGTTATTATTGCTTGCTTTACGTCCACCACTTCTGCTTAAATGTCATCGTTATCTATCTGTTCCATTTGTGTGTGGACATTGCTTTGCAGGTGACTCCTGTTATAAGACATCGCTTTTAAGCGCTACATAACTAAGAAAGAATCAATTAGGAAAACTGTGCCCAGTTGGCACATGCATTCACAGTAACCCTCAGCCAGTTTGGATTTAAAGTTTACAGAATTGAAAGGGTTAGACTTTAAAATCAACACACAGACACATACACACAATATATACAATTTTGCCATCCAGTTTCATTTGTTAACATTGTTGTTGAACAAAAATTAAACAGCATTTATTAATGTTAATTAATATTATGCTAAAAAAAAGTATTCATATATTGTTTAAAGGTAAATTAGTATCTTTTAACATTACATTGTGTACAGCAATACACAATAAAGTGCTCTATAAACGCTTAATTCTTTCAAAATATCTTTAAAAATCAAGTTGAGTATTTTAATGGGGCGATATATATATAACTGATCTTAAAATGATGGTTTTCAGATGTTTTGAACAGATAACAGCAAAGTTTGTTTTGTTGTCAAAGTTTGTCTTGAAATTTTTAATTATTATAATTTTATATTTAATAAATAACACTATGAAAATATTGTCTACAATGAAGATAAATCACTCATGCTTAAAAGTTGTATTTTTCTTAATCTTTTGCTATGTGACTGAATAGGACAAGTTCATGGTATAGTTCAGTAAAAAATAAATAAAAAACAACAACTGCAAAATACAAACAATGAAAGACTTAATGACCCTTTATATTTTCTCAAAATATCAGACTCTCAAAGATCAGACATATTTATGTAATTAAAGTACATATATGTGCATTTCTTCCTTGGTCTGTAGCATGGCTCTCTACTCTGTCACCCTCTCTGCCTCTCACCCCTCCCCCCTGCAATAATGAGCTTCTCTCAGCCTGACTGAACGCACATACATACAGTAGAGACATTCACCCAGAGTGACAGCAGGTTTCTGATTTCGTTTTTTAATTTTCATTAATTCATTGAAGCTTGTAGAAAATTTATATTAACAGCACTTGCTCAGAATGATTAGATCTCTGTGTGAAAAAAGTTGTAAAGAGTTTGGATGCTGCACTTTAAAGATATAAAAAAATGACGGTTATGTTTTTTACTACATCTTTAAAAAATCACCACATCAACACCGTTCAAGATATCCCAAATCCGCTCGCAATTTAACATCTTCAGAATCTTCTCTTCATGTTAAAAAAGTTTGGTGTGAATACCTTTTTGTTCTTAGAAGGAGTGTGAATTTGTTTACAGCCTGATTTTTCAAAAAATCCACATTCAAATCAAAATAGCCGGCTTCCTGTTGGTCTTAGCTAATGAGTTTAATTTAGAAAGTTGTCCAGATTGATGAGAATAATATATGTACAGAGTTTGGTGACTGTAGGAAAAACTAACCCCCCAACTTTTGTCAAAAGATGGCGCTATAGAGTGCCTGTTCCACGCCCATTTATGACCTTTTGCCAGTGTCTAACTATCATTAATATTGATGTGTGTGTTGAGTTTCATGAAATTCTAAGCATGTTATCTGCCTTGAAAAGACAGGAATCTAATTTTAAAGTTTGACACGTTGCCATGGCAACAGCATTTGATTTATCATCGTACCCTTTACATATTCTTATCGGCCGTGTTTTGACATTATTTTGATGAAGTTTAAAGAAAATCAAGTAAAATTAAGAGGCTAATTTCAACGCATTTTGAAAATGACACGCTTCCTGCTACCAGTTGGTGGCGCTATAACTTTGACTCATAATAGTCACATTTATGGAATCGGCATCATACAACGAACAAACTGGTGAAGTTTCATCAGAATCAGGCAATGTGTGCAACAGTTATTAGACACTTCCTGTTTCTCATTTCTCGCCATAACTTTGTCGCCTTGCCACGGCCAAACCGTTCGAGATATCAAAAATCCCCTCGCAATTTAGCGTCCCCAATGTCTTGAGATCATGCTGACCGAGTTTGGTGACAATCGTATGGAAACCCTGGGAGGAGTACGTTAAATTCCAGAGCATGCGCTTTTTACACAGCCCTAAATATCTCACTTCCTGTTGCGTTAAGAAAATGACATAGAGTACAAAAGTTGTTCAGCTCAATGAGTTCTATATGTGTACCGAGTTTCATATCAATATATGCAAGTATGTGTGCACAGTACATCAAGTTTTCAAACTGTGTTCCAGGGGGCGCTGTAGAGGCCGTGAACCACGCCCGGGTCCCAGCCTCTGTGGCGTCCGGACGACGGCAGATTCCGACGTGTGTGCAAATTTTCAAGAGTTTTTGAATATGTTTAGGCCCCCAAAAGTGCCCCAACGGTTGAAAAAAAATAAAATAAAAAAAAATAAGAATCCTTAGAAGAACAATAGGGCCTTCGCCCTTTTGGGCTCGGGCCCTAAAAATAAAAATCCTTAGAAGAACAATAGGGCCTTTGCCCTTTTGGGCTCGGGCCCTAATTAAAGCTGCGAGCAGCGATGAACGGGCCCTCGCACCTGGGCTCACCGCCGACCGGTGGCTTCAGGAAATCAGCAAACGGTGGGCAGTATGCTTTTAATACAGTAAATATAGAAAAAATATGTAATAAGTCATTTAAATGTGCCAAACTTGCCGCTGCCAGATGGTGGCGCTATGCCTGTAACTAATTATTGGCATGTAGATGTGTTCAGGCCAGCACTATTATCAAACATATGAAGTTTGGTGCAGATTGACCTTGGTATGTTTAGGGCTGTCGCGATAACCGCAATATCGCAATACCACGCTATTGACGTGCATAACCGCAGAGGAATGCAACAACCGCAGCAACCGCGATATTTGCCTGTTTTCTTTTTTCCTAAGGATTTGCCCTTCTCACTTAATGCCTGTGCGCTGAATATTAAATTAGTAATAAGTTAGTAATGATAACATAATGTGTTTATTATGAGGCTCAGTAGATATGCACTTAACAAGCCTAAACAGACAGCGAATGAGAGAGAGATCGACTGAGCTTGTGCGATTACCTGCGTCTGTCTTTCAGATCGAGTCAGGTATGTATGTGAAACTAGCTTGTCATGTCCAAGGAAAGTGAAATCTCTGTCTTAACATCGATCTGCTGGTCAGCTGAGCCTTTAAAAGTGGCGATTAAAGTTGAAATGATTTTAACATCGTGTTTCATTACGTCTCTCTTTGAATAAATAAGCGTTTTTGAACGTATAGTTGAATGAACGGATTAAAGACTTACTCAAAGATAGTCTCTTGCCTCCATCTTGTGGCGTAACAATGAAACTGCACTGACTGACAGCTCGCCTAAAACACGCAGGTGAAATACTGACAGAAAGTCTCTTGTCCAGTCAGACTCGAGAGGGTACGCGCTAACTGTTATATACACGAAGATTTCAAATGCAAAGCCTCTAAGTATGTCTGACATTTTTCTTCAAAATTTGCATTTCTTTCTGGCTAGGTTTCTATGTAAGTACTGTTTACTTCACTTCATATATCAACGCGATTTGGTTTCGGTTTATTGATTTCTGAATATGACCTTACATTGTAACAGCCTACACACAATTATATGGCGGTAATACCGCATACCGCGCTACTGAGCCACTCAAAATTACCGCAAGGGAAATTCCTTAACCGCGACAGCCCTAGGTATGTTTGAGTTAGTGAAAGATATGATATATCCTGCTGCCAACAAGTGGCGCTATGATAATATCTGAATATTGGTCTTTAGGTGTCTTCAGGCCAGGACTCTTACCAAACCTGTGAATTTTGTGGCAGATCAGACATTTTATGGCTAAGTTATAACAACTTCTATGTCCATGGCGAAACAACAAACTTTGTCAGGCCGCCACGGACATGCCCTTTAATGAAAACTCAAGATCTTCACAATTTAACATCTCTAAGGCCTCTAGATCAGACTGACCAAATATAATGTTGATTTCATTAAATGCAATCAATGCAAGGACTTCAGATAATGCCAACTGTGAACCAATATGCTACATTTTCCCTATATTCTGATGATGATGATAAGAACATGTATCATGATGATAACAAAATGTTATTATTGCTTGCTTTACGTCCACCACTTCTGCTTAAATGTCATTGTTACCTATCTGTACAATTTTTGTGTGGATATTGCTTTGCTGGTGACTCCTGTTATAAGACATCACTCTTAAGCGCTACATAACTAAGAATCAATAAGGAAGACGGTGCCCAGTTGGCACATGCATTCACAGTAACCCTCTGCTAGTTTGGATTTTAAGTTTACAGAATTGAAAGGGTTAGACTTTAAAATCAACACACAGACACATACACACAAAATATAAAATGTTGCCATTCAGTTTCATTTGTTAACATTAACTATATTAGTTAACATGACCAATAAATAAATAGCATTTATTAATGTTAATTAATATTAAGCTAAAAAAAGTATTCATATATAGTTTATGTACTGTGAATTAACATGAACATGAACACAGTTCATGTGGGTGTACAGCAATACACAATAAAGTGCTCTATAAACGCTTCATTCTTTCAAACTATCTTTAAAAACAAGTTGAGTATTGAAATGGGGCGATATATATATATATATATATATATATATATATATATATATATATATATATATATAACTCATCTTAAAATGGTATAATTTTCTGATGTTTTGAACAGATAACAGCAAAGTTTGTTTTGTTGTCCAAGTTTGTCTTGAAATTGTTAATTTAAATTTTATATTCAATAAATAACACTATGAAAATAAATGTCTATCAATGAAGATAAATCGCTAATGCTAAAAGTTGCATTTTTCTTAATCTTTTGCTATGTGACTGAATAGGACAAGTTCATGGTATAGTTCAGTAAAAAATAAATAAATAAAAAACAACAACTGCAAAACACAAACAATGAAAGACTTAGTGACCCTTTATATTTTCTCAAAATATCAGACTCTCAAAGATCAGACGTATTTATGTCGATTACACTATATATATGTGCATTTCTTTCTCAAAGATGGTCTATAGCAAGATAGCATGTTTCACTCTCTATCCCTCTCTCCCTTTCACCCCTCCCCCTTTTAGTCACTCTGACTGTCATTCTGTAGTGACTGAACACAGACAGTCAGGCAGAGTGAGAGCTGGTTTCTGATTTCTTTTTTAAATTTTTTTTTTAATTCATAGAAGCTTGTATAAAATTGATATTAACAGCACTTGCTCAGAATGATTAGTTCTCTGTGTGAAAAAAGTTTTAAAGAGTTTGGATGCAGCACTTTAAAGATATATAAAAAAATTACGCTTATCTTTTTTACTATATCTTTAAAAAATCACCACGTCAACATCGTACAAGATATCCCAAATCCGCTCGCTATTTAGCATCTTCAGAATCTTCTCTTCATGTTAAAAAAGTTTGGTGTGAACAGCTTGTTCTTCCTAGGAGAAGTATGAATTTGTTTACAGCCTGATTTTTCCAAAAATCCACATTCAAATCAAAATAGCCGGCTTCCTGTTGGTCTTAGCTAATGAGTTTAATTTAGAAAGTTGTCCAGATTGATGAGAACAATATATGTGTGTGTGTGTGTGTATATATATATATATATATATATATATATATATATATATATATATATATATATATATGTGCAGAGTTTCGCCCATTCTGGGCTCGGGCCCTAATTAGTATTAAATCAGCATGTTAAAATGATTTCTGAAGGATCATGTGACACTAAAGACGAGTGATGGTGGTTGAAAATTCTGCTTTGCCATCAAAGGAATAAATTACATTTTTAAATATATTCAACAGTTATTTTAGCTAGTAATAATAGTTAACAATATTACTGCTTTTACTGTATTTTAGATCAAATAAATGCAGACTTCAAAACTGGCCACAATTTTGTTGCTGGGAGCAAGTAAGTATCTTAATGAGCAAGTTATGGAGGCATTCATTCAAATGATTCATTCAGACGGTTGATTTCATTCAGATGGTTGATTCAAGAAAGAAGCAAGTGCCTGTCTTTGGACCACAGAATCATTGACTTCCTAATCAATGATTACTTCGAAAAAAAAAAGGCAAATCATTCTGTAACGAAACACCGCTGTGTATTGCTCAGCCACCATCTTTGTTTGGAATTATTTTCAATAACCAAATCAAACAAAAACAGTCAACATTGACTACGTTTACATGCGCACAAATAATGCAATTATTTCCAATATTCAGAGTAAGGACTTAATCGCATTATGATGTTTACATGTCAAGAGCAAAGCTCTTCACTCCCATTTACATCGAATTTCCATTATTCCTATTATTCCTATTGTCCGTCAATGAATTGCATTATGTTCATGTCGCGCAATGTTGACAACATAAACTCCGTTTCCTGAGCTCTCCAAAAGTGTGTCTTATTCAGGCTTATTCATCAAAATAGACACAAACTTAATACAAGTGACCAGAGCCCTGCATTTCCACAAAGCACCGGTAAAAGTAATTGAAGAGATGAAATAAGGAGATATTTGAATTATTAATAAACTAGTGTTCTCTGAGTCAGTGTCGCAAAAATAAATACACCATTTAGAGAGAAATGTATCGTTATGGATTACATAATAAAAGTTTTCGATTCAAATGCACAAACGATAGGATACAAGACTAACAGGGCACATATAGGTTAACTCCCTGAGGCCGGCTGTATCGCCGGCGATACGAGCTCATTTTTTTTTAGATCAGCGCAAAAGACACTAAAAATGCTCTGTCGGTTTTAGTCATACAAATTAGAGATATACATCATTGGAAACTGTAGAGTGTGTACTTTTATTTGTGCACACTCACAAGAACAGCAGAAAGTTGTGCTTTTTTATTTAGAATAAAGAAAACAAACAGGGTGATTTCTGTTTTCTCTGTCTCCGCGAACTGCTTTTAGAAATGCGTCACTTAAATCATTCAAACTCGGTGAATACTCAGCACACAAACAGAAAAGTGATATCTACTGAAAGCTTGAGATTTATGCTTTTAAACGAAGTAAGTTTGATCAAAAACAAATAATCTGTGATAAATTAATCTATATGAAACCAAGGAGATGTCTAGTCTATCCAGTTCCAACTAATTATCTCTAATGTGACCGCGCCCACTAGCGAAAAATCCTTTTAGATATGCAAATTAGCCATGTGCCACAAGCACATGTGCCTTTCAGCCTCCTGAAAGTTACAAAATAAAACTAAATAAAAACTTCTGGTGTAAGGTTAAGGCAAGTTTTGAACAACAGGTAAGTATGTTGAACTGTTAAAGATAAGTAATTTTTTTGACAATTTGAAGTATTATATAGAACTGAATCATACTCAGACTTAATGCTGACAACAATAAAACGACTTGAGAGAGAACTGTCAGGAAATTTATTTCTTAGCATAAAAGAGGACAACGGTACAAGAGGAATACCAAAATATTGTTTTAAGTGTAAACATATAGTAAAAGTAACACAGGAATTCAAAAACAGTGGACTTGTGAAAAGACCCCTGAAATAACTAGGTCTTCACTGCAAGCTTTCATTTTTGCTAGAAAAAGAGCTAGGAGAAACACCAAGAAAGTGTCTCAGAGCCAGCAAAAGCTATGAAAAGAGTGACACCTTATCTCACAGAGTAAGATGCAGCCTGTAGAAGTGACATGCATGGTTGTTTATCCACTGCTTACTGTAGCCAAAGCACAATAAACTCATTTAGCTTTTTTCAAGGCCTATATTTACTAAATATAGACTTCTGGGAATCCATACTCTGGTCTCATGACCAGGGTTGGCACTTCCTGTTTTGCTGAGCTGCCGTGTGGTTTGTGTTTTTAGCTCTCTGTAATTGTAGCTTTCTGGAGCTTGTTTTTCTTTAGAAATCTCTATCTTATTATTACTCTCTGCTGTTTATAGTAATTAAAAACAGCTTTACTCCCAACAGACTTGTGAAATTATTCGTCACACTAATCTGACCGCTCACTTTACCCATTAACCGCGAGTGCAGTGGGTTAGCTATTTAGCTATTTAGCTTGCCACTGGCGACTTGCATTTACATTCACGTACTCTACTCGCGCCTACTACCGCTCTCCTTTCTCTCTCGCGAACCGTTTTGCTTTTATTCCACAACCACGATTTGCAACAAGTTAGCATTCCGTTAGCCGATTAGCTTGCGAATCTCGATTCCTTTTATATTCCTATTCACTCCGTTGTTCCTCCTCCCATCCCTCTCTTCAAGAGTTCATCAAAACAACAGTGGTAAGTTGGAACCATTCTACAAAAACGGTGAGTAATGGCTTCTTCTCTTGCTATTGTTGTCTGCACCACCTGCCACATGTATAGCTTATCTATCTCTGTCGGCAGTGAGCCTTATACATGTGATAAATGCAAGGAAATAGCTAGGCTGACAGAGAAGATTTCAGAACTAGAGACACACATCCAAAATTAATGGAGGATAGTAAGAATATGAGGGACTTAGATACGGCTTTGGATGTGACTAGCTCAGGGAGCCATGCAAATTGTTCGGTTCCGGTAGTTACAGCGCCCGTGCAGCAGGGCAACTTGGTGACTGTGAGACGACATAGTCGTGGGTCAAAACACCGTTCTTCCATTCCGATCAGAACATCAAACAGGTTCTCCCCACTCAGTGACGCACCCACTGAGAAACCTGATGAAAGTGCTCTAGTAATTGGCGATTCTATTGTACGGAACGTGAAAATAGAGACTCCAGCCACCATAGTCCAGTGTTTCCAGGAGCCAGAGCGCCTGACATCTTGGCAAATTTAAAAGTGCTGGCTAATGCTAAACGTAAATTCAGTAAGATTGTTATTCACGTTGGCACTAATGACGTTCGACTTTGCCAGTCGGAGATCACTAAAAATAATGTTATAGAGGTGTGTGAACTTGCAAGTACGATGTCAGACACTGTAATATGCTCTGGTCCCCTACCTGCTTACCGTGGTGACGAGATACATAGTAGATTTGTATCATTAAACGGATGGATGTCAAAGTGGTGCCCGCGAAATAACGTTGGTTTCATAGACAATTGGACGAGTTTCTGGGGCAGACCCGACCTGTTGAAAAGAGATGGTCTTCATCCCTCCAGATGTGGAGCATCTCTCCTATCTAGAAATATGGCACATAGTCTTAGCGTTTGCACTTGACTAACTGGAGCCCAGGTCAGGAAGCAGACAGACTGGCTAAACCGACCGTCTGCTAGCCACCTCACATCACAGAAATCAGTTAATTCTCAGCACATAGAGACCCTTTCACCTAGATATCACACTATAGAGACTGTGTCTGTTCCCCAAGCTAGAAAATACAATAAACGTCCAAAGCAATGTAAGAGTAATTTAATTGATGTTCAACAAATAAAAAATGTATATAATACTGAGAAACAAATGATAAAGCTTGGCTTATTAAATATCAGGTCACTTTCTACGAAAGCACTTTTTGTAAATGATATGATCACTGATCATAAGCTAGATGTGCTCTGTTTGACAGAAACCTGGCTAAAACCAGATGATTACATCATTTTAAATGAGGCTACCCCCCAAAATTACTGTTACAAACATGTGCCACGTGTAAAAGGTAAGGGGGGAGGTGTTTGCACAATTTATAGCAATATGTTCAGTGTTTTTCAGAAAACGGGCTTTAAGTATAACTCGTTTGAAGTAATGGTGCTTCATATAACATTATCCAATGAATCAAGTATTAATGATATATCTCCTGTAACGTTTGTACTGGCTACTGTATACAGGCCACCAGGGCACCATACAGACTTTATTAAAGAATTTGCTGATTTTCTATCCGAATTAGTGTTGGCCGCAGATAAAGTCTTAATAGTGGGTGATTTTAACATCCATGTTGATAATGAAAAAGATGCATTGGGGTCAGCATTTATAGACATTCTGAACTCAATTGGGGTTAGACAACACGTGTCAGGACCTACTCATTGCCGAAATCATACTTTAGATTTAATATTGTCACACGGAATTGATGTTAATGGAGTTGAATTTCTGCATCAAAGTGATGATATCTCAGATCATTATCTAGTCTCATGTATACTCCAGATAACTAAAACTGTAAAGCTAACTCCTCGCTATAAGTACGGTAGAACCGTTACTTTTACCACAAGAGACTACTTTGTAAGTAATCTTCCTGATTTATCTGAATTCCTCAGCATATCCGATAGCTCAGGAAAACTTGATGATGCAACAGAAACTATTGACTCTCTTTTTTGTAGCACTTTAGACATAGTTGCTCCTCTGCGGTTAAGAAAAATTAAGGAAAACAGTCTGATGCCATGGTATACTGAACACACTCGTGCACTGAAGAGAGCACGACGAAAAATGGAACGCAGCTGGAAGAAAACAAAATTAGAGGTTTTCCGTACAGCCTGGCGTGAATGTAACATATCCTATAGAAAAGCATTAAAAACTGCTAGATCAGATTATTTTTAATCTTTCTTAGAAGAAAACAAACATAACAATTGTAACTATGCAGCCATCCGCTACAGTATCACATCAGATATGCTATAGAAATCTCCTGAGGAACAATTCCATGCATTTTCAACTATAGGAGAGGAAGAGTTGTACAAACTTATTAAATCATTTAAACCGACAACATGTATGTTAGACCCTATTCCGTCTAAGCTACTAAAAGAGGTGCTTCCAGAAGTCATAGATCCTCTTCTGAATATTATTAATTCGTCATTATCACTAGGATATGTCCCCAAAACTTTCAAACTGGCTGTTATTAAGCCTCTAATTAAAAAACCCCAACTTGATCCCAATGAATTAAACAATTACAGACCAATTTCAAATCTCCTTTTTCTGTCAAAGATACTAGAAAAGGAAATGTTCTTTCTTAGAGAAAAATGGCATCTGTGAGGATTTCCAGTCAGGATTTAGACCGTATCATAGTACTGAGACTGCTCTTATTAGAGTTACAAATGATCTTCTCCTGTCATCCTATCGTGGATGCATCTCTCTATTAGTACTACTGGATCTTAGTGCTGTGTTTGATACTATTGACCACAATATTCTTTTAAATAGACTTGAAAATTATGTTGGCATTGGTGGTAGTGCACTGGTTTCATTCGAATCGTACTTATCTGACCGGCATCAATTCGTAGCAGTGAATGACGAGGTATCATATCAATCACAAGTGCAGTATGGAGTACCTCAAGGATCAGTATTAGGGCCATTACTTTTTACACTTTATATGTTACCCTTGGGAGATATCATCAGGAAACATGGTGTTATGCTGATGATACGCAGCTCTATATTTCTTCACGGCCTGGTGAAACATACCAATTTGAAAAACTAACAGAATGCATTGTTGAAATAAAAAATTGGATGGCAAGAAATTTTTTACTGCTAAATTCTGAAAAAACAGGTGTTAATTATTGGACCTAAAACCTCCGCATGTAATAACCTAAAACACAGTCTAATACTCAATGACTGCTCTGTCAATTTGTCGTCATCAGTCAGGAACCTAGGTGTGCTATTCGATAGCAATCTTTCCTTCGAAAGCCACATTTCTAGCATTTGCAAACCACATTTTTTCATCTAAAAAATATATCGAAATTACGACCTATGCTTACGATGTCAAATGCAGAAATGTTAATCTATGCGTTCATGACCTCAAGGATAGATTATTGTAATGCTTTATTGGGTGGTTGTTCTGCACGCTTAATAAACAAACTCCAGCTGGTCCAAAATGCAGCAGCTAGAGTTCTTACTAGAACCAGAAAGTATGACCATATTAGCCCAGTTCTGTCAACACTGCACTGGCTCCCTATTAAACATCGTATAGATTTTAAAATCTTGCTAATTACTTATAAAGCCCTGAACGGTTTAGCTCCTCAGTACTTGAGCGAGCTCTTATCATATTACATTTACATTTACATTTATTCATTTAGCAGACGCTTTTATCCAAAGCGACTTACAATTGGGGAATACAACAAGTGATTCATCCTAAGGAGGCAGATCGACATAGGAAGTGCTCAAAAATACCATATATCAGGCGTTGTTAGATGAGTACGGGCTAGAAAGGGAAGATTAGGAAAGAGAGGAGAATATATATATATATATATATATATATATATATATATATTTTTTTTTTTTTTTTTTTTTTTTTAATTGAGTCAAATAGTGTCGAAAAAGATGGGTTTTCAGCAGTCGCTTGAAAACAGTTATGGAGTCTGCGTTCCGGATGGGGGTGGGAAGATCATTCCACCAGGCAGGGACGTTGAAGGAGAATGTTTTGGAAAGTGATTTCATGCCTCTCTGTGGTGGTACAATAAGGCGTCTTTCACTAGAGGATCTCAGACTTCTGGAGGGAGTGTAGATGCATAGTAGTGAATGGAGGTAGGCAGGTGATGAGCCGGTGGCTGTCCTATAGGCCAGCATCAGTGTCTTGAATTTGATGCGAGCCGTAACCGGTAGCCATTGCAGGGATATGAAGAGAGGTGTGACATGGGCCTTCTTGGGCTCATATTATAGTCCCTCACGTCCGCTGCATTCTCAAAATTCCGGCAATTTGATAGTACCTAGAATATCAAAATCAACTGCGGGCGGCAGATCTTTTTCACATTTAGCGCCCAAACTCTGGGACAATCTATCTAACAATGTTCAGGAGGCAGACACACTCTGTCAGTTTAAATCTAGATTAAAGACCCATCTCTTTAACCTGGCCTACACTTAATACATTTCACAATCCAAATCCGTTAAAGGATTGTTAGGCTGCATTATTTAGGTCAACCGGAACCAGGGACACTTCCTATAACACCTGATGTACTCGTTGCATCAGAAGAAGAATGGCATCTACGCTAATATTAGTATCTTTCCTTCTTATTCCAAGGTCACCGTAGCCACCTGTATCCAGATCAGACGGTCACTGCAGTCTCCCAGATCTAGTCCGTGCCCATCAGCACCCAGAGATATCCTCTACAGTCCTGAATGTCAGCAGAGACCACATCAACTAGATGAGCCCCAGAGAGAGATCATCAGTGAAGACCTCATCACCTAGACGGCCATCGACGCAAGACAGCGAAAACCAGATGAGTCCTCTCCAATCTGATTTTGTGGCAACTTGGAACTCTTGCATCTACATTAATATTAGTCTGTTTGTTTCTTATTCCCAGGTCACCATAGCCACCAGATCCAGTCCGTATCCAGATCAGATGGTCACTGCAGTCCCCCGGATCTGGTCCAAACCAAGAGCAGATGGTGGATCAACACCTACAGCCGAATGTCAGCAGATACCGTGTCAACTAGATGAGCCCCAGAGACAGATCATCAAGAAAGAACTCCTACCCTAAACGGTCACCGGCACAAGGCCATGGGAGCCAGATGAGTCCTCCCCAATTTGACTTGGTTGCAATATGGAACTCTTGCATTATTATTGACATTTTACTTTATTATTTTAATACTGTAAGGTTGCTTTGACACAACTTGTATTGTAAAAAGCGCTGTATAAATAATCTTGAATTGACTTGACTTGACCAAGACAATCATTTTGGATCTACAGTAGCAGCATCCAAAATGTTATGTTGTTGCTAGAGTAGAAGTACAGTGAGAAGTGCCTGGTTCCCACAGTGATGTTCAGTAGTAGTAAAGTTCTTCTATAGGAATGTATGAGTGTGAGGAAGTTGTTAATTAATTCACACACCTCTGTGTGATGTAATACAAAAACCTGAAACAGAAGATGCTACCCTCTCCTCATTACCTGCATTGTTGGGCATTTTTTTCAACATGGTAATGAAGATATTTATTCTCCCAATGTAAACATCCTTCAGTGGACATGTATTTCACTCACTCTTGAGGAGCTGTAGAAATGATCTGAGCAACACTCCCCATTACAGACCAGGGCATTTAAGGAGGTCGTCCTCCAGGTGTTAAACAGGACAGATGTGACAATTTGTCATGAACTTGTACACTTAGTGCCAAGAAAGGTGAGAGCAGTGTACTTAGAGTTATGGAGAACATATTAAGTACTAGATTATTACACTTTGTTGAATTAAATCTAGGGTGTACTAATTTCTGCAATGCTTCAATTAAACAACATTGGCTAAGTTACTTATTTTACAAATATGAGTGGCATATATTTCTCACGGCAATAACAATTTAAACAATGTAGCCTATTTTATCGGTGAACTTATGCTTAGCTATTCTTTTTAATAGATAGCTTTTGACATCATTATATTGTTTATTTAAATTTGATTTGCAAGTGTGGAACCAACAGCATGAACCAATCACAGACGATCATAACCAGTCATATCACGGTGGAGGCATTAGGTGTGTTTGACTTATACAGTAACCAGTAAATATGTAAATAGATGCTTTTACATCTCCAGAAAGTTACACTTATATTTACACATTTGTATCATTTTTTTTTTTTTTTTTTTTTGTGTAACCAGCTTAAAATTAACCTAATGAAGAGTTAGAACATTTTTTTTTTGTTTCATCTAATATGTAGGTTATATTTCTAGTAATATGTTTGAGCTGCATTTCATTAATGTCCAGCAGATGGCAGTAGCGGCGCTGCAGAGAGGAAAACGCAAATTTAGTTTCCTTAACGAAAAAAGAAGTGAAAAAACGAACGATAGTGAGCCGAGCTTTACATAAGAAAAGAAGCACGCAGTTAAATCTAAAACACAAAGGTTTTAGATCCATTTTGCTAGTTTTTCACTTAGAAATCATCTTTTATACAGTATCACAAAGGAAGAGGCATTTTAGTACTGACGAGGATTGGTGGACATTGTTTTGCTTCTCCGGTGAGTTTGCAGAGTGTTCGCTTTGTGTGTTGCTATCATGATACAGGTTTTCGAAATATTGCTTTTGCAAGATACTGTTTTGTTGGTGAAACTATGATCTTTATCTGATTATATTGATGTGTAATTTTCACGTAAAAAAACAACTGGAGAGTAGCATGAGTCACATGAACCTGAGATGTTATTGTGAGCCACGTGTAATCTTGGTTACGATGTAATTAGCTAATCTGAGTTCACTTATGCTGTGACTAAGAGCATGTAACTTGTTCAAATTGTAAACGGCCGTACAATTATGAATATGGGTTTTGAGTAATATTGTTTCCAAGCCTGGTAAAGAAATAAGGAATTATTTTGATATAGTAATTGAATGTTGCCCTGTTATGCAGGTTGTTTTTTTTTGTGTGCAAGAATTGATACGCCATTGGATTCATCGCCATTGGAGAGACGGAGGTAGTGTTGTCACGGTACCAAAATTTCAGTATTCGGTACCAATACCATTGAAAATCCACGGTTCTCGGTACCAATTTCGGTACCAATGCAAAACACAATAACATATTAATTGAGCAACACACAATTTTTTATTAATAAAGTTGAACAAAAATAAAATGTACAAAAAAAAAAAAACAGTGCCATTCTTTATACTTACATAAAATTTTGTTAAAATTTTTTCCACAGGTTAAAAAAGTATTTCAAGGATTGTAAACATTTTAGTAATTAAATAACATCTAAATAAATTACAGGAATAAAAAATGTAAACAAGTTTCACCCAAAAGTTTTTGTCATATTTCTGCTTCTGCTGAAAAACATCTGTACTGTTGTCTGTTTTGGAGTTCGCTGGGGTCTTTCATGATTTTCCTCAATCTGCAGCTGTAAAAAGAAAATATAATATACTTAAGTAAAGCAGTGGGCTAAGTCTGACCAGATGCGACATTAGATCATTGACACCAGCAAAAATATATGAATTTTCAGTAAATAACAAACCTCAGCTGTTATAATAAATTTAGATAAGATTACATATATTAAGACAAGTGTCTATCACAGATGAAAACTGCAGTATTAAAAACACTTTACAATTTCCATTTATTAGATAACATTGCCTAACAATAAACAGTAGTTACATGGCAATTATTCTTCGTGAGGTTAGGCTAATTTCAACATTTACTAATGCATAAAATCATGTTAATCTGTTAAACATGAACAAACATGAATTAATGTTGTAAAAATATATTGTTCACTTACTCTAAGTTTATATTAGATGATGCATGAATTTGATCTTATTGTAAAGTATTACCAAACTAAACAGGGGATAAAACGTGTTTTATATGATTGTACTTTTATTTAATCCAAACTGCATTCATATTTATTATTAAAAAGCTTTTTAAACCTGCTAGAGTTATCCAGCCAAGAATAAGTCTAGAACGTTTTCTGACAGACTGATATTAAGGACATAAACATTGTTAACGACACATTTGTTCTTTCTCTAACACATATATGTTTGGATACACAAGTCATTTGTGTAAAAAATAGTAAATACATCATGTCCTTATTTTTTTTACTCTAACAAATGTTATAGGAGCGTTGTTTCAAATTCATTAAGGCCAGCATATTAGCGTTAGCCGCGCTTATGCTAACGATTCACTACACAAACGGTGATGTTTATTTCAGTCTGACATTCAAATTAAAATATGCAGTAATGTTCGTGACAGAAGCTCTAAATATGAAATTAAAATGAAACTTACCTTGCTTGAACTCTTTCATTTGATCGCGGAGTCGGTCTTTGAGGTGTTTTGTCCTTTCGAGAGAGAACCTAGACGACATCTTTGCAAATAGTTTTTTGATGATCTATGATGTTCGCTTTGTTCAGCCGCAAATCCAAAATATTTGGAGTAAGTCTGGCTCTTGTTTGTCAACAAGTGGATTCAGAGCCGCGGCATCAGCAGCACCACAGGTGCTTTAATGAGAGAGCGCAACTGCGCAGTGCGTGTGTGCGCACCTTTTGTATAGCGTATCAAGAACCGGGTTGACCGGATAGTCGGTACCACCGGTACTTAAGAAAACCAGGTACCGTAACGTTTAATTTTTTTTAGTACCGACTTGGTACCGAAGTACCGGGACTTTTGACAACACTAGACGGAGGCACGGCAAGAGAGTTTGCGAGGAGTTCTACAGGAACTGTTTCATTGGACGTGTCTTCATTTCATCTTACAGCTAAGAGCTGGAAATCTCATCACACTTTAAAAAACACACTACCCGGGTAGAACAATTTTATTTACATTTTTTTGGGGTTATTATTTTTTCAGAGCTCTGATTCAAATATTGAAAGTGTCATTTGATTTTAATTTTTTTTTTAATTGAAAGGACATTCCAACGTTGGACATTGGTTCTAGACTAAAAAAAAGACATTGTCTTCTGAGTTACAAGTGATATTGTGTTTCTAACCAAAAACATTGTAACAAAAGGAAAAGAAATTCTTGGTTTATGGGTTATTGTTAAATAAATGCCGGCTATTGTATATATTTTGACTGAAGTGAATTCGTGCTTGGATTTTTTTAATTTATTATTCCTCCTTGGAAAAGTTCCTAGGCACTTCAATATAGTTCATTGTAGTGTAAGGTATGCAGTTGTTTACATAATGTGGCGAGCCAGCAGCCAGGAGGAGTAGAAACAATTAAGAGACATTTATTTATTTTTTGGGTTACATAGGTGGTTTGAATTATTTGAAATACTGTAATATTTTTTTTTCCTTATTTTGAAAATTTTTCGGTTTAATTATCCATTGTGTGTAATCTTACGCAGCCATGGACACTGAACAGATGTGTGGTGTAAATTTAAAGAATGCCGTGTGCATTGAAGGCATTACCACAGCTGATACTGATGAACAGATAACTGAATTCTGCTCGACTTTTGGATCTGTCAACAAAATTCTTAGGTTGAGGCAGACAGGGCAAGAGAATGGTGTGAAAGCTCTTGTAGAGTTTGAATCAGAGGAATCTCTCACAAACATAGCACCTGACCTCCCAAAGTATTTCTCTAGTGTTGGAGACCCTAATATTCTGTGGCGTGTAGATAGGGCTTATAAAGTGGCTTCTACTCCAAAGAAATCCCCAGTGCAAGCAAAACCTTTAGATTTAAGTGACAGCTCACATGGTGATAGTGAACCAGACTCAGATGATAGTGGGACCCCTTTAATTCGCAAACCACGCAGTATGTTGAATAAAACTCAGTATGCTTCCCCCACACTGAACCCTTCAGCCAGAAAGCAGACGACAGTAACACATCCAGCTTCAGTAAATCACGTAGCCTCTGCCAATGATCTTTTCAATCCACCAGACATTCAGAAGATCATTGTGGAGCATGTCATTAAAAGTGATAACTCAATTGCTGCAAATCAGGGAACCAAGCGACTTCGCCCATTTTCAGGAAAACTTCCTAAGCCTCCTAATGAAGTGGACTTCCAAACATGGTACCTTCATGTAGAGCTTATGATTCAAGACAAAACTCCGGTTGACATGCAGCGACGTAAAATTTTAGAAAGTCTGCTTCCACCAGCCTCTGATTTAATCAGACAGCTAGGGCCACATGCAGATCCTTGCGATTATGTGAAACTTATTGATTCGGCATATGGGTTAGTTGAGGATGGGGATGAAATCTTCGCAAGGTTCCTTAGTACTCATCAAAACACAGGAGAGAAAGCCTCAGAGTAGCGATTACAGGTGCTAATCACTACTGCTACAAAGAGAGGTGGCATTGATAAAGCAGACGCTAATAAACAGTTACTGCGGCAGTTTCGGCGTGGGTGCTGGGATCAGTCTCTCATTCTGGCATTGCAGTTGGGGCTTAAAACGGAAACACCTCCCGATTTTTCAGACTTCCTGTTACAAGTGAGAACAGAGGAAGATAGGAGGGCCGCAAAGCATGATCGCATGCAGCGTCATTTAGGAAGCACAAAGCCAAAATCTTTTCTGAATATGCAGCTAGTGAATGAAGCCTCCTGTTCTCATGATGCTAGTGCTAATGTCTTGCAGACCATCGTCACAGAAACTGAAGCATTGCGGAAGCAAGTTGCAGAACTTAAAATGCAGCTTACTAAAAAAAGGGAGCAGAGGCGACAGAGGCATGCTAACAAAACTCAGAATCCAGCTCAAGAAATCCCCACAGCTAGGGTAGCAGAGGTTCAAACTCAGCAGACAACACCAAAGCCCAGACCAAAGGCTTGGTTTTGTTTTAAATGTGGCAATGATGGGCATCTAGCACGACAGTGTGAAAATCCTCCAAATAAGCCTTTAGTGGATCGGAAATATGAGGAACTGAAAGCGAGACAAGATGAATGGCACACCAGATATGGACATTTAAACTGGAATGGGTCGCGGTGGAGGGACTGACTGCGCCCAGAAATAAAATGAAATGTCCCACACCAAGTGATGGAATAGAATCAGTCATCTGTAAACCTCATACTCAAGCTCAGTTATTTGATGGTGCTCTTCCAAAGGGGTTGATAGGGCCAAAATGTACGTCAACTGTTATCATTGAGGGATTTCAGTGTGAAAGCCTTTTGGATTCAGGCTCTCAAGTCAGTACAGTCTCTAAGTCTTTCCATGAGAATCACCTTTCACATCAGCCCATTCTTCCTATTCAAGATCTTTTAGACATAGAAGGTGCTGGTGGTCAGGAAGTACCTTATTTGGGCTATGTTCAAGTTGATGTAGACTTTCCAGAAGATATCATGGGAAAGTCTGAAAAAATTCATACTCTTGCACTTGTTGTACCTGATCACAGGACAAATGTGGATGTCCCCTTGCTGATAGGCACCAATACACTTGATCCTCTATATGAAAAGTGTGCGCTTATCCAGGGTGAGTCTGTCAAGCATGGGACCAAGGACAGTCATGGTTCTCCACTTTTGAAACATTTGTATCACAGATTCAAAATAAATCAGCAAAATGGTAGAGTGGGGATTGTGAAGATGCAGAGCAAGAAGAGTGTCATCATTCCTGCAGGAGAAAGGGTGACTTTAACTGGCTACACAAGAAACGTCCCAGTAGCAACAAATACGACTCTCTTAGTAGAGCCTCCCAAATCGAGATTACCTGCTGGTCTCTTCTTCTGTAGCTACATTATGACAAGCCCACCAGTTTCATGTTTCAAGGTGCCTGTCCTAGTTAAAAATGAGACAGTGCATGACATCAAAGTGCCCTTGGGTCACAACATTGCTGAGCTTTCCTTTCCTAAGGCTGTGTCGTCCCTGCCAGCGCTTAATGCAAAAGAACCACTCCACCATGACGTTACTTCATCTTTTGCAACGTGCAACACCATGCATGTGTCAGACAGTGGGAAACTCACCTTTGATTTTGCTGACTCTCCCTTGTCTGAAGAGTGGAAAGAGAGAATCACCAGCAAATTAAATTCCATGTCAGATGTTTTTGCACTCAGTGACCTTGATTTCGGTCATACCACTAAAACTAAACACAGAATACGCTTGTCAGATCCAACTCCATTCAAACAGAGGCCCAGACCGATCCATCCTTCTGACTATGAGGCGGTCAGACGGCATTTAAAAGAGCTTCAAGATGCTAACATCATACGTGAGTCAGAAAGCCCTTTTGCTTCTCCGATTGTTGTGGTGAAGAAAAAGAACGGTGACATCAGGCTATGCGTGGATTATCGAAAGTTGAATAGCCAAACCATCAAAGATGCATACGCCTTACCCAACATTGAAGAAACCTTTGCTGTCTTAACCGGCTCAAAGTGGTTTTCTATCATGGATCTCAAGTCGGGCTATTATCAAGTGGAAATGGAGGAGGAAGACAAGTGTAAAACAGCTTTTGTGACCCCCATGGGGTTCTGGGAGTTTAACAGAATGCCCCAGGGGGTTACAAATGCTCCAAGTACTTTTCAGAGAGTAATGGAGAAGTGCGTGGGTGGAATGAATTTGAGAGAAGTATTGGTCTTTCTTGATGATGTCATAGTTTTCTCAGCTACTCTTGAGGAACATGAGGACCGATTACTTAGAGTTCTCCAGAGGTTGAAGGAATTTGGCTTAAAGCTTTCTCCTGAGAAATGTCAGTTCTTTAGAACGTCTGTTAAATATCTTGGGCATGTGGTTTCTGCAAGTGGGGTAGAGACCGACCCTGCCAAAATACATGCTCTCACAACATGGCCAAGGCCAAATAACATCAAGGAGCTTAAGTCTTTTCTTGGATTCGCCGGGTATTATAGGCGATTCATAAAAGACTATTCTAAAATTGCAAGACCTCTCAACGACTTAACAGCTGGGTACCTGCCTCCAAAAAGGCAGTCAGCCTCCTCATCCAGTAGTTCGATACGTTCCTCAACTGCAGATTTCAAAAGGCCTTTTAATGAGAAATGGACATCAGGTTGCGAAGATGCCTTTAAGACTCTCATCCAGAAGCTTACAACGGCTCCAGTTCTTGGGTTCGCTGACTCAAAAAAGCCCTACGTTGTACACACAGATGCAAGCACTCATGGTCTCGGTGCGGCTCTATACCAAGAGCAAGAAGGCAAATTGAGAGTGATAGCCTATGCAAGCAGAGGACTTAACCGTTGTGAAAGAAGATACCCTGCACATAAGCTCGAATTTCTTTCTTTGAAGTGGGCTGTCACTGAGAAGTTTTTCGACTATCTCTATGGAGCAAAATTCACCATTGTGACAGACAACAACCCACTGATGTACATCCTTACATCTGCCAAACTAGATGCAGCAGGACACCGCTGGTTGGCTGCTCTTTCCAGTTTTGACTTTAACATCATGTACAGAGCTGGGAAGAAGAATCAAGACGCAGATGGCCTCTCAAGGCGTCCACATCCTGATGATCAACATGAACCTGATCTAGCTTCCCAAGATGAGGAGGACCGTATCCAGCGGTTCATCTCCCAGTTCTTACGGGATGACAGAAGAGCCAATTTTCCATCTGAGGCTGTGAAAGCAGTGTGTCAGAGGCATCAGTGTGTTTTAGCGACTAGTACAGTACCCGATTTCCCACTGCCTGTACCAGTCGAATGCTTGGCGATTGGGGTTTCTGCTATTCCTGTAGGGTTCACTCAACCTGATGTGCTTGGATCATGTACATTACCACAAATGTCGCTTGAAGATTGGGCTCGTGAGCAAAGACAGGATCCTGCCATCAGTAGAATAATAGATATTGTCCAAACAGGAAAGCGATTTTCATTTAGGTTAAGGCGACGTGAAGACAGAGAGGTCCAGTTGATGTTGAGAGTAATTGGGCAGTTGGTAATCTCAACTGATGTCCTGTACAGAAAGCGCATGAGCCAAGGTGAGCCTTTCTATCAGCTTGTCCTTCCCAAAAGGTTCAGAAAGTCAGCTCTTGAAAGTCTTCATGATGCTGTTGGACATATGGGTACAGATAGAACATTGGACTTAGTGCGTGCCCGTTTCTATTGGCCCCGTATGGCCATGGAAGTGAGCGAAAAGATTCGGACCTGTGAAAGATGTATACGGAGAAAGGCACGTGCTGAACGAAGCGCACCCCTTGTGAACATAAGAACGCAGCGTCCTCTAGAGTTGATTTGTATGGACTATCTTTCACTGGAGCCGGACGGCAAAGGAACAAAGAATATTTTGGTCATAACTGACCATTTCACCAAATATGCAGTAGCGGTGCCGACAGCAGATCAGAAGGCGAGGACAGTGGCGAAGGCGTTATGGAACAACTTTTTCATCCATTATGGGTTTCCCGAAAGGTTGCATAGCGACCAAGGTCGTGATTTTGAATCAGCCCTGATTAAAGACCTGTGTGCGCTGCTTGGAATTAAAAAGACAAGAACCACGCCTTACCATCCTCGTGGAAATCCTGTTGAGCGGTTCAACAGGACACTTCTTGAAATGCTGGGAACGCTCCAGGAAGAGGACAAAGTGAGATGGAAAGATTTTGTGCAGCCTCTTGTCCATGCATATAATTGCACGAAAAATGATACTACCGGCTTTTCCCCTTACCAGCTGATGTTTGGTCGTCAACCCAGGCTTCCCGTCGATATAGCCTTTGGGCTGAACCCAGAGGGAAACACTAAAGTGTCTCACTCTGAGTATGTTAAGAAGTTGACAGAGAGTCTCACGGAAAGCTATCAGTTGGCTACTACACACAGTTTAAAGAATGCTTTGCAGAACAAACAGAGGTTTGACAGCAAAGTAAGAGAGTCCACATTGGAAGCAGGAGACCGAGTCCTAGTGCGAAATGTTGGCATCCGTGGAAAACACAAAATTGCTGATAGATGGAGTGAAACAGTATATACTGTTGTCAAACGGATTGAAGATTCCCCTGTCTATGTTGTTGTTCCTGAACATACGGATGGACCTGAAAGAGTTTTACACAGAGACCTGCTTTTACCATGTGGATTTCTTCCATCCACTGTGAAAGATGTACCATCACAGAAGTCAAGGTCCAGACAGGAATCTGATAACTCACCATTGCCAGAGTGTAATCAGGCTGAGGATAACGATGAATTGTCTGAGGTGGAGGATGAGGTTGAGTACTCCTCTACTTATGATCAGCCGTACCCTGAGTTAGAAAGTATTCAGCCAAATTTTGAGCAGGACAGTGGGATGATTCAAGAGGAAGCCAGACCCAAGCAAAGATCTCAGGATAGAATATCAGATGACCAGCATGTTCAAATGGTGAAAAATTCTGTTCTTGAGGATCAGGTAGCTGGAACTAGCTTTGATTTGCCTACGTTGAACCCTGAAGCTCCAGTATTTGAACCTCAGCACGTTGAAGGTGATGGAACCTGTGAGGTCAGTCAAGCTCAACAATCATCTGTACCTGAGACGGTAGGAGCTGAGGGAAGCATTCCTACTGTTCCCGTCACAGATCTGACTGAACATTGTACTTCTATAAATGGAACAGACTGTGGATTGGATGAGATTGAGGACGTATTAACTGTTGAAGAACCCACAGAGTTTGAGGAGACTGAGGCTATCTCAGATGATGAGGTGCCATTAAGAAGGTCTTCTAGAGATAGAGTAGCTCCCAAAAAGTTGACATATCCAACTTTAGGGAACCCCCTAGTTACAGTTATGCACTCAATTCTAACTGGGTTAGACAAAGCTTTCTCCCAAACCCTTACTCTGGACACAGTACCTTACATTTGTCATTTGGCGCCTTTAACATCTGAGACAGTGTAGGGAGTAACATGCAAGGATGCATGCAGATTAAGGGGGGGAGGATGTAACCAGCTTAAAATTAACCTAATGAAGAGTTAGAACATTTTTTTTGTTTCATCTAATATGTAGGTTATATTTCTAGTAATATGTTTGAGCTGCATTTCATTAATGTCCAGCAGATGGCAGTAGCGGCGCTGCAGAGAGGAAAACGCAAATTTAGTTTCCTTAACGAAAAAAGAAGTGAAAAAACGAACGATAGTGAGCCGAGCTTTACATAAGAAAAGAAGCACGCAGTTAAATCTAAAACACAAAGGTTTTAGATCCATTTTGCTAGTTTTTCACTTAGAAATCATCTTTTATACAGTATCACAAAGGAAGAGGCATTTTAGTACTGACGAGGATTGGTGGACATTGTTTTGCTTCTCCGGTGAGTTTGCAGAGTGTTCGCTTTGTGTGTTGCTATCATGATACAGGTTTTCGAAATATTGCTTTTGCAAGATACTGTTTTGTTGGTGAAACTATGATCTTTATCTGATTATAATGATGTGTAATTTTCACGTAAAAAAACAACTGGAGAGTAGCGTGAGTCACATGAACCTGAGATGTTATTGTGAGCCACGTGTAATCTTGGTTACGATGTAATTAGCTAATCTGAGTTCACTTATGCTGTGACTAAGAGCATGTAACTTGTTCAAATTGTAAACGGCCGTACAATTATGAATATGGGTTTTGAGTAATATTGTTTCCAAGCCTGGTAAAGAAATAAGGAATTATTTTGATATAGTAATTGAATGTTGCCCTGTTATGCAGGTTGTTTTTTTTGTATGCAAGAATTGATACGCCATTGGATTCATCGCCATTGGAGAGACGGAGGCACGGCAAGAGAGTTTGCGAGGAGTTCTACAGGAACTGTTTCATTGGACGTGTCTTCATTTCATCTTACAGCTAAGAGCTGGAAATCTCATCACACTTTAAAAAACACACTACCCGGGTAGAACAATTTTATTTACATTTTTTTGGGGTTATTATTTTTTCAGAGCTCTGATTCAAATATTGAAAGTGTCATTTGATTTTAATTTTTTTTTAATTGAAAGGACATTCCAACGTTGGACATTGGTTCTAGACTAAAAAAAAGACATTGTCTTCTGAGTTACAAGTGATATTGTGTTTCTAACCAAAAACATTGTAACAAAAGGAAAAGAAATTCTTGGTTTATGGGTTATTGTTAAATAAATGCCGGCTATTGTATATATTTTGACTGAAGTGAATTCGTGCTTGGATTTTTTTAATTTATTATTCCTCCTTGGAAAAGTTCCTAGGCACTTCAATATAGTTCATTGTAGTGTAAGGTATGCAGTTGTTTACATTTGTTATTTGTAAATCATCTTTATCACTGTTTACATGAGGATATTAAAACAAAAACCAAGCATGGGCATGCAGTTTTGCAGTATGTATTCAGTCTACAGCATGGGTGTTTGAGATGCAACTCTAAAACAAATATTTGACTCTACTTTGTGTAAAATGTAAATGTATTTGAAGATGTGAATATTTTGAAAAGTTTATAACATTCCCTGCATCCTTGGGAAAATCCTGTGAAAAAACCCTGTGGAGAGACAGGCCTGCAGGAATTCCAGCATTGTACCAACCAGGCAGTAAACTGGGTTGAGCTGGCAGTCTCCGCACCAAAAAGTGAAAAGCTTCCACTTTAAGGTGTACAGTTTCATCATGGACTAGAGGATGGTTGAGAGACTGGAGGCTGTGAGTTGTGCCCCCTCAGGGGCCACACCCACAGCTTCCATAGCTCCGGGCGGGGGTGAAAGATGGTCCCCCCCCCCCATTTGAAAGGTGATCCCTGCTGACGGAGTCCCATAGAGAGTCGTCGAGGAGAGAAATCAGGTCTGAGAAACATACTTGGCCTGGCTAGGACAGGGCTACTAGCAGCAAAGAGACTCTTACTTTCTCCAGAACTCCCGGGAGCAGAACGATTGGGGAAGGGCACGCAGAAGCCTTGCCACGTCTGTACTATGGCATCCAATCCCAGAGGAGCTGGATGAGTCTGAGAGAACCAGAGGGGACAAATCCACCTGAGCCTGGCCAAAAATTCTTCAAATCTGCTTTACCACCTCAGGGTGAAGCCCAGGGCCTCGCCCCCTGCCTCGACAGGACGTCTGCTCCCATATTGAGATGCCCAGGGATGTGAACTGCTCTCAGCTAGAGGAGTTTCTCCTGAGACCACACAAGAATATGGTGTGCCAACGTGTAAAGGGGACACACATGCAGACCTCCCTGGTGGTTGATGTATGAAACCACCCATGTGTTGGCGGTGTGCACAGCACCGGGCCCTGAGACAAAGACCAAGGTTTCTTCCACATGTCTAAGGCACAAAGGCATCGCCGTGTGACCTTGATCATGCGAAGCGGGTTTCCCCTCGGGGAGCACCCCTTGGTCTTGAGCCACCACTGTAGGGGTCTCATGTACAGCAGGCCAAAAGGTATCATGGACGCAGCTGCCAACAGACCCAACAGTTTCTGGAACTGTTCGACAGTTTTTTTTTTTAAAGAAAAAAAAAATGGCCTAAAAACTTGTGGCCTAAAACTTTTACACAGTACTGTAAAAATCTAAAATTTTTGCCCAACATTTGTATTTTTTATGGATATTGGAGTATTATGTTGTTATCTTAAAATCTGTTGGATTATTTGTGAGTAACCTTGTTTTCCCCATTTGTTTGCTGACAGTCTGACTTTTTCATGTCTTACTTGCATAATTTTGTTGCCAGATAATAAATTAATTAATTACAAAGTATTCTGGATAGTCCAGCAATGCATTCATGGTACAATGAATGCATTCATGGTTACAGATGTGTCTGTTATACAGCCCAAGGGACTTTGACTCAACATTTTAAGTATTTCACAACAAAATAACACAACCTGAATTATTGCAATCATTGCACTTTTAGACAGGCTCAGATCTGCCATCTTCTAAAATAATGTGGTTCGCCTTCAGGAACTCGAGCTGTGTCGAAAACGCTAGGTGAACGCCTGCAGCGAGATCACGCTCTAAATCACGTGTAATCAGTCCAATGGAAGGGTGAGACATCACCGGCGGGTGACGTAAGTGACCAGGAAGCTTACAAGCATGTGTGGTGGAAGCCAGCGTTAGCTTTCTGTCTTTCAGAGAAGCGCTCTGTGTTTGTGTGTTTACTCTGTTTTTCCGTGCCAGTTTGCACGTCTTTATTTTGTGAGTGTTCACAGTAATAAATAAAGTAGAAATGTAGAGGAACCCAGCTAGCATTTTTTGTTGTAAAAATGTTCTAATAACATTATCAGGCAGTGTTCTAGTAATGTTTTTAGTTGGTAGTTTTATTTTTGTTCCCAAAATGGTCTCCTAAAAGGCAAGATAACATTTTTCAAAAACATTATAAAAATGTATAGTTATAGTACTGTTAGAACATTATTCCCTAATGTTCTTCTAAAGTGTTCAGTGGGTATTTTTATTTTTATTCTCAGAATGTTTTCTTATTTTTATTATTATTATTTTTAGGGAAAGTTTATTTTTAGATCTTACAATGTTCTTCTGATTGTTAAGATAACATTTTTTTAAAAACATTATAAAAATGTTTTGTGATGATATTCTGTAAAAGTTTAGAGATAATATTGTTACAACATTATACCTTAATGTTCTTATAAAGTTTTCAGCTGGTAGTTTTAAGTTCTGTAACGCCAAGCCATTAGAGGGAGCCCTCACCTGAGTACTGACTGCCCAAATAATAATTAACAAAGAACAAATATAATGTGAATAAAATATTTATATAAAAAATAAGAGCACAAATAAATTTAAAAAATAAAATAAAAAAGGTTACAAAATTTAGAACAAAATTTAATTTTGATAAATAATTTATTCCTTCATACATTTCCCATTATTACATTATTTATTTACATTTTGTCGCAGGTTTGGTTTTTTTATAAACAAGATAGACAAATTACTTACTATTAATATTTACAAAAAAAAAAAAACATGTCTACAATGCTTATATATGCTTAAAATATCAAAATTACATGCAGGGAACAATTTCCACATCATTAAGAGCATAACATTTATAAAGTATCTAAGTTAATTTTATTTTGACATTAACTTTATTTATGCTTATTAACCGAACCATATATTCCTCAGGTCTGATAGATCTGAGAGGGATTATATTATAATACAATAATGTTGCATTTATTGATTATTAAATTTGATAAAGCAAGGGTGGTGATATTCATGTGAAGATAGAAAGAAATGTGCATATTTATTCGTTTAATTGCACAATTATACAAATACCTGTTAGAGAGTTCTGTGTCAAGAAATTGCATAATACACACAATCGTACTTAATTTTGTGTTTTGGTGGCATCAGGGAGTCAAGCACAGCCTCTGATTGGAGATCTGTCTGCTGTTTTACAAGAGGCAGCTTTCCAACATGCTACACCATTATTATCTATGAAATACAGAATTGGAAAATCAAAACAATCTAAAAAGTTTTTTTTGACCATTTAACCTTATAATGTAAACATACTGTATACAGTAGGCATTTATACACACTTGCAGTACACCTTATTTTATCTTTATAAGCAGACAAAGACTCCAGGGTTTGGTCAAATCACTTGGTTGCCCTCCTAATTTCTTCACCCTTGTATGGAGGCCATAAATACACACAAAGAATATCATTCTTCAACCAGATTGCAGGTAAAACCTCCACTTATTTTGTGTCATTAAAACTGGCAGTGTGACACATGAATTCTGCAAGAAAAACAAATGTAAATAAAAAACTTAGTCTATGGTTGCAATACTTTTTAATTCCTTTTTCCAAAAGTGTAAACATCTTTGTAGACTCTTTTTACTGCCCTTTTTCGTGTGATTGTAGTAACGTTACTTTATTTAACATACTGTAAAACAAAAGACAAAACAAAGGTAGCGATTGACATTGTGAGTCAGTATGGGGAGCTGTTGGAGGTGGTTACTTGTACGGTTGCCAAGGACGATGTCCTTGTCCATCGATGAAGGCTCTGACCTTGCCTTCCAAGCCGCTGCAAACATCATCAGTCTACACAGATACACAGTGGTGGGTCAAGCTGGTGCATGTCTGCACACAATATCTGTGTTACAGGCATACCAATCTGACCTGCTAAAGAAGTTAGATGACGATGGCACGGGCAGTCTCCTTGGTGGCATGGAGAGAGATAAATCAGCGGTTTGATGCAGTTCTGCAATGTCAGCTTCCTCGAGGGAAGCTCTGGTGGCAGCGGAAAGGCATCTCTGGTTGTCTCTGTCCGACATGAAGGAGAAGGACAGGGTCGTCCTTCTGGATGCCCCGCTTACGCCTTCTGGTCTGTTCGTGTGTACCAGCTCCTCATACTGGGAGGTTCAAAAGCTGAGCAACACGTCTCGTGCTTCCCCTGCAATGAGACAGAGAGCAGAACGGGGGCTTCTAAGACTAAGCCTGATCTGAGGGTCGGGCTTCAGTCGAGGAAGCCCTCGACCAGTTTTGGCCCAGGATCGTTTAGGGCAGCCCCCTACCAGGGAAAAGTGGAGTTCACCGCATTATACGGTGTCCGTCTCTCCTTGGTGCAGTCCATAGTTTCTTTTACATCAAGTTTTTCTGAGCTATTGGATATGCTGAGGAATTCAGATAAGGAATATTATTTACAAAGCAGTCTTTTGTGGTAGAAGTGATGGTTCTACCATACTTGTAACAAGGAGTTGAATTTACAGTTTTAGCTATATGGAGTATACACAAGACTAGATAATGATCCGAGATGTCATCACTTTGCTGCAGAATTTCAATGACATTAACATTGATTCCATGTGACAGTATAAAATCTAGAGTATGATTTTTGACAATGAGAAAGTCCTAACACGTGTTGTCTAACCCAATAGAGTTCAGAATGTCTATAAATGCTAATCCCAATGCATCTGTTTCATTATCAACATGGATGTTAAAATCACGAACAGTTAGGACTTTATCTGCAGTTAAGATGCAGTCCGTATGTCTTGCCTCTTTGTCGCCATCTCTGTGTTAAACTGTGCAATTGCATTTATTTATGGAATTATCTTCATTATGTGGGAAGTGAATTGGCATAGCTCCAGGACGGATGAATCTAATGTTTTGAGGTGTATGTGTGGCTGTCAGTCACCACACTGGTGTGGATACTGTACTTCTTAACCACAGATTCTAGCTTACATCTTGGAATATATGACCCAAATAAGAATTTTCACTTGATAATGTCATCTAAACAAGTAAGTAACAAGTCTGCCACTTTTGTTGACCAACTGAGGCAAAAAAGCGTTACAATAATTCACGCTACCAATGGTGATTAAATCAGTTAGATTGGAAATGATTGGTTAGCTCATATCACATCAAACCGTGCAAATTATTGTTATATTTAATATAAATTTTTATACTTTGTTCTTAAATTGTAAATTGTTAAACAACATCAGCATTGCATGACTACGTTTATGTAGTGTGTATTAGCGTGTAGATTTCTGTACAGGCTAATGTTAATTTTTAATTGTCATACCATTCGAATTTCATATAAATCAATTATTTTAACCCAAAAAGCTAATTATTCTTTCTTAGAACTGGTTCTCTTTAAAATACAAATCTTGTGTAATCCCACGTTGGCTATCTTTAACCATATGCACAATTAAAGATGGAATATAATCTAATTTCAGTTACATGTGTTTCATAAACACATAATCCTTTCTGGATTACAATCCACGATCAAAACAATACATTTAATTATCCCAGTTGCTGTGAGAGAAGGCTATAAATGATCCAGCAACTGCAGCATCCTCATATGTGATATAGCAATATAGCCTACTAGCTGGGACGCTTTATTTAAAATATATGAAAATGCGAATTCATACAACTTAAATACACTTCTTCTATGATGAGCATACTTTCAGTTTTATTTTCTTGCCATAAAATCAGAGGTTAAAAAATAAATAAATAAAATTCTTGAAAAGAAAGCATAGTAGTTTGGCACTATATTTTCTTATTATTTCAGTTGTAACAGTGTTATTTATGAATGATTAGTTAATGATATATGTAAGCTGCTATGAACCTTTCATGAGTCAGTGTGAACAGGTTTTTATCATTACACTGGGATATACAATTACAAAATTTGTCTAGGAACCGGCTACAATAAGCACTTAGAATTAGTCTCTGAATTATGAGTCTGTTTATGAGTCTGAGAAGCTTTTCTTAGCTTTTATAATGATAGTGAAATGACTAAAGATGACAGTAGTTCAGGGATCTGTGTTTGTTTATCAGTGGGTCTTTTTTTTCTGTTTATTGGGCTAAAAGTGAAGTGTAAAAGAAGTGAAACATTTTCTTTTGCACAGAATTTAACTGCGTATTCAGTTTAAATCCAAAGATGAACATCTTTTAATCAGCTATTCTGCACCATGACCTCTTGCTCAGCAGGTGGTAATATTTCACAGCTAGTGTAATTATTCTATTACATTGAGAAAGTGAAGATAAAACAATTAAGAAAGATGAAGAGAATGTTTGAGTTGTCATTGTCTTAAGTCATGTTGATAAAATAAAGGAATTTTTAATTTGGTCTAAAAGAGGGTCTCCTAAATCCCAACTGGGGTTTAGCAAACATTTGGAGAAGTCAGTATTAAGTGAAACTAAATAAAAATCTGCATATAATTTTGACTTTGGGTCGCTTTTAATGCACCTTTGAAAATGCTACATGTGCCAGCCATCTTCCCATACTTAAAATAAAAAGACATTTAGACATTTAGCAGACACTTTTATCCAAAGCGACTTACAAAAGAGGACAATGGAAGCAATCGAAATCAACTATAGAGCAATAACATGCAAGTGCTATGACAAGTCTAATTTAGCCAAACACAGTACACGTATCAAGGTTTTTTATTATTATTATATAATAAATAAAAAGAAAACAGATAGAATAATAAAAAAAGCATGCTAGTGTTAGAGGCCTAAAATAGACAGAATACAACAAGAACAGAGAAGCTAGTGTTAGTTTTAGGTTGTTTTAATAGAATTAGAATAGAGGGTGCTAGAGTTAAGAGGGTCAAATAAAGATGAAAGAGATGTGTTATTAGCTGATTCTTGAAGATGGCTAAGGACTCAGCTGTTCGGATTGAGTTGGGCAGGTCATTCCACCAGAAGAGTACATTTAATGTGAAAGTCGGTGAAAGTGATTTTGTGCCTCTTTGGGATGCCAAAAGAGCATTGCAATAGTCCAGCCTGGACAGAACAAGGGCTTGAACAATGAGTTGTGAAGCATATTATAAAAGAAAGGGCCTGATCTTCCTGATGTTGAATAAAGCAAATCTGAGAGGTAGAGTTGAGTGTCATCAGCATATCAGTGATATGAAAAGCTATGTTTCTGAATGACAGAACCTAGTGATGCCATGTAGACAGAGAAGAGAAGTGGCCCAAGAACTAAACCCTAAGGTACTCCAGTAGCTAGATGTTGCGACTTGGATGCCACACCTCATCAAATAACCTCATCAAATAACCTGTCTGAGAGGTAAGACTCAAACCACTGGAGTGCGGTTCCTGAGAAACCCTTTGCCAATAGGGTTGACAGGAGGATCTGGTGGTTAACTGTGTCAAAAGCAGTGGACAGATCCAGCAACATAAGTAATGAAGATTTGGAAACTGCTCTCGCCAGTCTTAGGGCTTCAGCAACTGAGAGCAAGGCAGTCTCAGTTGAATGTCTACTTCTGAAACCAGACTGGTTGCTGTCCAGGATGTTGTTCTGTGTGAGAAAGGCTGAGAATTGGTTGAACACAGCTCTTTCAAGTATTTTTGCAATAGAAGGAAGAAGGGAAACCGGTCTGTAGTTCTCTAATAGAGATGGGTTAAGGGTGGGTTTCTTTAGTTTCCTTAATACAAGCTTGTTTGAATTTTGAGGGAAAACACCTGTGTGAAGGGGTGTGTTAATGATGTGAGTGAGTGCAGGTACAATTGCAGGAGAAATAGTTGAAAGAGATGAGATGGAATAGGATCAAGTGGACAAGTAGTAGGTTAATTAGAAAGGATGAGTTTGGAGACTTCTGCTTCAGTGAGTGAAGAGAAGGATGTGAATGATTGTATGTTTGCAGAGAGGACAGGAGTGACTTATACATGTTGAGGTCAGTAGGATTTTTTGATTTGCGCCATACCCTTTCAGCAGCCCTGAGCTTAGAACGATATTCACAGAGAACATCAGACGGCCAAAGGGTTGTACGGGCTGGCCTGGAAGACAGGGGGCAGACAATGTCTAAACAAGATGTAAAAGTGAAGCAGAAAGTATCAGTAGCACTGTTAGCATCAAGCGATTAGAACTGTTTAGGTGTAGGAAGTGAAGATGAAACCTAGGAGCGTATGTTACGTCGAAAGATGACATGTGGAGGGGTATGTGTTGCTTCAGGAACCATGTAGAGGTTAAGAGTGAGGAGGAAGTGATCCGAAGTGTGCAGTGGAGTAAACAGCACATGATCAGTGCTGTGGAAAATAGTGTGTTAGCAGACATAGGCAAAGTGCGCAAGTTGTTAGGATTGCGCTGTCTACAGTGTGTGATGTGTGGTTTGTGAGTGGTAGTAATAGTAGGAATCTGAAAACACATAGTAAGTGTTGGTCATACAAACTGAAACAGAAGTGAAGCAAGGTGTAGGAAAGGATGAAACAAAAGGGATACTTAAGTTCCTTGCAATGTCCCTGCCCGGTAGAGTCGCACAGTAGAGTCTATGGTCTTTACACTCCTCGGTCTTCACACGAGGAGGACTTCACACAAGGGCTGTCGTGACCGCTGCCATGGTATAATAACCTTTTTTATACATGTCTGATAAAAAATTAAATTGAGTTCAGCTGAATACACAACAAAGGGCCAAGCAAGCACACGACACTGACAAGATAAGCGATCTAGCATGAGACCAAACGCAACTTCAGTATGTCTTAACACAGTAAACAAACAAGCGTTTCCTAGCATTGACAACTGCGCTAAACACTAATGATACAAGAAATAAATACTCTTATGAGCTGCTTTTAACTCCCGCTGATTAACTGCTTCTCTCAAAGAGTATTTATTTACACTGTCTTTTGATAACGCTTGAACACACTTAACTGTTTAGCATAACAAAGGGCCAAGCAAGTGCACAACACAGAAAAGTTATGTGATGTAGTACGAGACCAAACACAATTATAATAACGATTATAACTAGCGCTTGTCACTGAAGCTTCTAGTGCTCACTGTGGAGTTTTGTTACTGTATTTGGTAACACTTTATTTTACGGTTTAACTAGTTGCTTATTAGCATGCATATTACTAGAATATTAGCCATTTATTAGTACTAATTAAGCACATATTAATGCCGTATTCTACATGACCTTATTCTACATCCTTAATCCTACCCAATACCTAAACTTAACAACTAGCTTACTAACTATTAATAAGCAGCAAATTAGGAATTTATTGTGGGAAAAGTCGTAGTTAATAGTTAATAAGTGTTCCCTATTCTAAAGTGTTACCTTGTATTTTTTTTCTCAAAGACACACATTTTGAAGTAAAAAAATATTTTGCAGTGGTAAATTGGTAAATTAAAACATTTCCATGCATTAACCCTTATTTGTTGTAATGAGAGCAACAGTGAAGTTGATATGAGCATAACCTGATAATCATGTTCTTCATATATATATATATATATATATATATATATATGTATATGTATATATATATATATATATATGTATATGTATATATATATATATATATATGTATATGTATATATATATGTGTGTGTCTGTGTGTGTGTGTGTGTGTGTGTGTGTGTGTGTGTGTGAAAATATGATCTTGAATGTGAACTGATTTCAGCAGAAGCACACATAAGCACAAATGAAGAAATCAATAAATTGCATGGTTTGCTCACAGATCTTTAGTTGCTAAAATTGTGTAAAAGAAAACAGACTGGGGGTATTACACTTTAATTTGAGTAGAATTTCTCAAAAGAGTTTGTTGCTAAGCTCCAATTCACATGTTTGTCTGTGTTTTCAGCTCATCAGCACTACAGTGTTATTTGAGACTGATCCAAAAAGCATTTGACCATCTGCACAGTCACATGATCAGTTTGCTTATTTGATTAGTTACCTAGAAATAATCCTGAATCCAAAATATTTCTTATTAATTTTAACTTAAGAATTCTTTATTTTACAATATAAAAAGTCTTAAAACTTTGTTTATTTTCAAGTTTAAATAAAACTCACCAACTTTGGACACATTGAATTGAATATGTTAAATTCTTAGTGGGTAAATCTTAGTGGGTACTTTAAATAAATAATTATAGGCTCAGCTGATGAAATCTTGACTCAAATTGAGAAGCGGTACTGCAAACTTCTTCAATATACTGCAAGAACATAGAAATGCCTTATTATTTGTATGTTAGGATTGTGTGCTATAGTTATAGGGGACGGATTTCTCTCTCTCCCTCTCTCTCTCTCTCTCTCTCACTCTCACACATGGGCGTGAGATAAAAAGTTGTATCCCTCCAAAACAACAGAGGAACAACAATCAATAGGGACAGGAAACTGTGCCACCCTTCCATGTCCGCTGGAGAGGGAGAAAGAAACTGAAGGGAGGGATCAGGGGCCTTTCACTAGAGCTGAGAACCAGAGAGTAGCAGTGATCAGGTTGCATATTTCAACAAAAGACACAGAGCCACCTGAAAGAGAGAGAGAGAGAGAGAGAGACATTCCTGCACCTGAGACAGAGTGTGTGTTTAACATTATAAACATGCAGAGAGAGTGAGACATAGGCACTGGGTACACTAAACTGAATGCGTCGGTTTGCCTCCCCTTCTGCCTTTAATCGAGCGTATGTGCAGTTAGTCTTGGCGCTGCATGCATGCATGATTCACTCACGTGTGTGTTCGTGTGTGTTTAGGATAATGTGGCGCTCTTCCTGAAGGGTTGTGTGGAGTTAGGTTTGAAGAGCTCGCAGCTTTTTGATCCTGGAGATCTACAAAAACCCATCTACAAGCTCTAACAAGTAAGATCAACCGCTTGTTACACTGTGATTGTGTTTGTTTGTGTGTGTGTGTGTGTGTGTGTGTGTGTGTGTGTGTGTGTGTGTGTGTGTGTGTGTGTGAATTAGGCTGAATGATAGCGCTGTTGACTTCTGTAGAGCTGCGTTACAATGACGCTGTTATTGAACTGAATAGAATCCAATTGTAACCAATCCAACTCACACTGAATAATGAAACTGCTGCTTTGCAGATCTGCCAGTAACATGGTAATAGTTAAATGTTTAATCACAATTATTTGTAAAAAAAAAAAAATGTATGTGTGTGTGTGTGTGTGTGTGTGTGTGTGTGTGTGTGTGTGTATGTGAAAACAGACTGGGGGTATTACACTTTAATTTGAGTAGAATTTCTCAAAAGAGTTTGTTGCTAAGCTCCAATTCACGTTTGTCTGTGTTTTCAGCTCATCAGCACTTTTTCTCTAATGCAGAAAGATCATGTGGGCTTGGTTGTCAGGTTCGGAAGATTAAGTAAACCACTGGTTTATAAACAACTAACAGGAAAATATCACAGGTGATTATGTTTAATACTGTTCCGAATATAAGATATACGGTTTTTTCTTGGAAATACATCTGAAAAAAAAAAAATGAGGTCATCTTATATTCAGGGTCTAGATTTTTACATGGCACTAATACACCCGCAACCAATTGTTACCGTCAAATGCGTGTAAAAACCCACAAAAAGTGACCCACTCCTGTTTATTGCAACTGTGTTATACCATCTAACCCAGTGTTTTTCAACTGGTGGGTCGCAGTAGTTTTGAGTGGGTCGCGGAGTGTGCAGTCAAAGAAATAACAATAAAAACAGTCTATTCTTTTTCTGATGCAAGACTTTCGTTTTGAAAGGCGTGTGTGAAAGCTGCTGACACTTCTGTCAGACACCGTTTAAGAGAACTAGAGAAAAACGTGTTGTCCTGATTCAGTATCTGTGGTCAGATAGGATGTTACGTTAGTAACTTTCTTCTGCTGTCACCCATTACAATGTGCTAGTTGCATGGCTGTGCACTCTTAAATTGTACGCGCTAATGCAGTGGTATGCGCTGTATACCACTTCATTATAAATCAGTAATAACAATAATAACTCTGCAGGACACCGGCCCTCCAGGACCGAGTTTAGGCACCCCTGTTATAAATGAAGCTCAAAAGAAAGTACAAGCATGCAACATGATAGTTGGTAAATTATTAAATTACCAAAAATTACAACCTTGACTGATGAATTCTTTGCACTTTTTTCAATCACTTTGCATGCAGTTATTGATAAAGACATTAGAGTTCTGAACAACTCAAAGTTAAGTAACAATCATGGAAATAAATTAACAAGATAGAAACAAATAAACATTTTCACAACGTAGTCAGTTTCGCCATTTGACATTGTCAACTAAGTGCAGACACACAGGAGCTGCTAGCTTCCATCTTCATTACTGTATTGTCTTTAACAAATGAGTGATTTTAAACTGTGCTGTACAACATCCATTTAGCGAGGGTTGTAATACATAAGAGACTTTATTTGAGACGTTTCTCAAATAAAGACCAAGTAAAACTATTTTTACATACAGTACAGAATAAATATGGCAGTCCATATTTATTTTGTACTGTATGTAATAATAGTTGTGTCGAATGATACGACACTAGTGGTCGCTCTTGGGAGCCCAAACACCTCTGATATCTTGAGAAAAGACCAAAAATAAGTGTGCAGATTTTGCATAGCTGACCACACCCCGGATATCCGGGTATAAATAAGCCAGTGTGCGATCTGCTCATTCGTCCTTTTCTGAGGAGCCCAGAAGCATCTCAACTTACTCAGAGGCAGTCCGGAGTTATGGCAGGAGGACACAACGTCTCTGTTCCCTCCATCAGGGAACGAGGGTTACCATACGTAACCGAGACACTCCCTCTCTGTCGTTCACTTCTACGTTGTGTTGAGTGATACAACACTAGGGGTCCCGTGGGAAGACGCTAAAAACTCCCATACTGCATCACGAGTGTTCAGAAATGCACATTTTAATAGGTTTACACGTTAGATAATGCATCTCACTTCCTCGTGGTCTTCCAGTGTCCAAGAACCTCCAGCCGGCTACCTCACCTATTGGCTAGGAATCTTGGGAAATTGGGAGAGTGTCTGTACCCCAGAGGGGAAAAGGCACTACGGAGGTCACACCCCACCCATTGGGGGTGTAACGTGTGAAAAAACGCCATAAGGAGTGCTTAGGCAGAGGAGTTTCTAAGGCATTATAATGAATGCATAATGCATTATAAAAAACCTCATAATATGTTATATGATCTCATGAATAATCATAACAACAATTATAATACATCATAATACTTGAGTATCTGAGGTTATAACTTTTAAGATGATTATTTATAAAACACAATGGACACCATATTACATCTACTTGATTTATAATGGACTATATCATATTACATTTATTTTTTACATTATATTACGTTTTATTTTGATGGTCCCCTTAGTATATTTACTATAAGCTTAAACTTTCCAACTACATGTCATCTAACACTGCCTAGAGTATTAGTAGACTTTGGTTAAGGTTAGACTAGGTAGAAGGTTCACATACTTGCAAAGTTACTTATTATATAATATAATAGTTTGTCTTTTAGGGAAACATCAAAATTTAGTGTTAGCATATATTTAGCATACTACTCATAATAATTACTGCTAGCTGACATGGAGTTGCAGAGTTACTTATCAAAAGCTGTCTAAAGGTTACTATTAGAATAATAAACTGACAATACAATTGTGTCATTACACATTCATCTGATCTGATGCCTGATCTTAGGGTTTTTTGGGAAATATTATTATGACTACTTATAAGTGGCCTTTGTATGGTTTAAGTAAAGTGACATGAGTAACATGGCAAGATATGAGACTTATAATACGTTATAACTATGACGAGGTAATGATACTCTTAACCAAGCTATAACCACAAATAAGTAAAAATTATAATACATTAAAACTGTTCTTATGAATAATCATGAGATGATATAACACATTATAAGGTGTTTTATAATGCATTATGCATTCATTATAAAGCATTAAGAATACCCTTATAATGTGTTATAAATATGGGCATCATAGAAAGTGTTACCGAAATATATATTTAATCACAGAGCTCTAGCCGTTTTTAATATGCGGTTTGTTGAATCTGCGTTTTGAATCTGCGACATTTTAGTCTCTGTATAAACTGAGATTTATACATCACATGAAAGCTTAATAAATAAGCTTTCTATTGGTATATGGTTTGTTAGGATAGGACAATATTTGGCCGAGATACATCTATTTGAAAATCAGGAATCTGAGGGTGGAAAAAAATCAAAATACTGAGAAAATCACCTTTAAAGTTGTCCAAATTAAGTTCTTAACAATGCATATTACTAATCAAAAATTACATTTTGATATATTTACAGTAGGAATTTTACAAAAAATCTTCATGGAACATGATCTTTACTTAATTTCCTAATGATTTTTGGCATAAAAAAAAATCAAAAATTTTGACCCATGCAATGTATTTTTGGCTATTGCTACAAACATACCCCAGCGACTTAAGACTGGTTTTGTGGTCCAGGGTCACAAATGTGTTAGGTGTAGCCCAACCTGCAGCTCTACAGATGTCTATTAGAGAGGCCCCATTCGTTTCAGCTGCGACTCCCCTGGTTGAGTGGGCTTTCACTCCCAATGGGTAGGGTAAGCCTCAGGCCGTTCAGGTCGCATCCACAATCCAGTGGAAGATCCTTTGTTTGGAGACAGCCTTCCCTTTCTGCTGTCTTCCAAAACAGACAAAGAGCTGAAGTCCTGAGTGCATTATATGTAAATGTGCAGGGCATGGACAGGTTGGGGTCTCCTTCCTGGGAAGGGATAGCTTGCAAGGTGACCACCTGATCTCTGAAAGGAGTGGTTGGTACCTTGGGCCCATATGCCCGAATTCTAGGCACGAGTCGTTAGCAGAGAGGGCTGACTTTGCACAAGCTTTGTGCTATGAGGCTCACTGGGTGAAAGGCATACTTGTGTAGGCCAGCTGTGTGCCAAAGCATCTGTATCGAGGGGCGCCTCCGACAGTTCGTACCACAACTGGCAGTGAGTGGATTCCGACGAGGCAAACAGATCTATCTGAGCCTGGCCGAAACAACTTCAAATCAGCTGGACTGTCTGGGGGTACAGTCTCCACTCGCCCCGAAACGAAGTCTGTTGTGAGCATCGGCCACACGATTGAGTTCACCTGGAATATAGGTGGCATGTAGAGACTTGAGTCTTTGCTGACTCCAAAGTAGGAGATGGCGGATTAGTTGTGACATGTGAACGGAGTGAACACCCCCTTGGTGGTTGATGTATGTTACCGTCGGTGTGTTGTCTGTCTAGACCAACACATGCTTGCCCTGAACCAAAGGACAGAACCTCTTCAGGGCCAGAAATACTGTCAACTCCGGGCAATTGATATGCCAGTGCAGCCGAAGACCTGTGCAGACCCCCGACCTGTCTTGGAAACATCTGTTGTAACCGGGATGCGTCTCGACACTCGTTCTAAGGGGACCCCTGCCCGTAGAAATGAAATGTCTTCCCAGCGGCTGACACACTTTTATTACACTTTTGTGACACACTGGAGTGATGTTCACCCGGTATGTACCTCGGTATGTATCTCGGGACTTGGGTATGCAGTCAGTGCTGTAGTGGTCTCATGTGCATCAAACCCAGTGGCGTGACCATGGCTGAGGATGCCATCTGCCCCAGGAGCCTCTGGAAATCTTTCGGAGGAGCCGCTGTTTTCCATTTGAGTGTTCTCATGCATCTTAGCACTGACTGAGCACGATCCTGTAAGAGGTGTGCACTCATAGTGACCAAGTCCAGTTGTACACAGAGAAAAGAGATACTCTGCACTGGAGAGAGTTTGCTCTTTGCCCAGTTGACCCGAAGTCCCAGTTGAGCTAGGTGGTTGAGAACCATGTCCCTGTGAGAGCAAACCAACTCTTGTGAGTGTGCTAGGATTAGTAAAGACGCGAGGGGACAGTGACAGCCCAAAGGGAAGGACCTTGTACTGAAACACCCAATCTTCGAAGGCAAACCGTAGAAAGGGCCTGTGTCTTGGAAGGATCGAGACATGGAAGTATTGTGGCCGGGCGAAAGACAGAACAAAGACTTTAGTGAGCCCCGGATGGTGAGTTTATTTGAACAGAAAGGTGAAAACAATATGGGTGAGTGGGCAGTCGGCGTCGTGGGTGCTCGGTGCAGGTGCTCCTCTCTTCAGTGGCGCTTCCCGTGATTGTGGCCGGTGAGGGATGAGTGCAGGAAGTGCGGTCATCCCAGTGAGAGGATCCAAGCAGCGGGGAACCAATCGTCACGGCGAATCTGCGAGGTAAGCGATAGAGAGAGCATGTAAGTATCGAGCTTCATTGGAGATCGTTCTCACTTGTCTGTCTCGAGCAGTCTGCTTATATGGGGAGGTTTGCCGTGATCGATTGGTCCTGTGCTGATGGATTCCAGGTGCCGGTCGTGTGTTGCCAGGGCGACGCTGATTGTAGTTCGGGATTCCCGCCACACTCCCCCCCCAAGCGACGTCCTGGTCCTGGAGGCTGAGACACAAAAAGGGGAGACAGGGGGTGGGAGGGGAGTGACCCCTGACAGACCTGAATATGCTGCCCAGGACCGAGAGAGCCCGTCGGCGTTGTTGTTGCTGGAGCCGGGCCGATGGCGCACATCAAAGTGGAAGTCCTGGAGTGAGAGGAACCACCTTGTGACCCGGGCGTTTGCGTCCTTGGCCCGGGCCATCCATTGCAGAGGGGCATGATCTGTAAGGAGAGTGAGGTGACGACCCAACAGATAATACCTAAACTCCAGGACTGCCCACTTGATGGCGAGAGCTTCCTTCTCTACAGCTGCGTAGTTTCTCTCAGCCTTGGACAGCTTTCGGCTGATGTAGACGACTGGATGTTCCTCTCCCTCCTGGATCTGGGAGAGCACGGCCCCCAGTCCCGTGTCCGAAGCATCGGTCTGGAGCAGAAAGGGACAGCTGAAGTCCGGTGCGCGCAGAACGGGTTCGGTGGTTAGGGCCTGAAGGCCTGCTCGGCTTCCTCGCTCCAGTGAACCCGTTCTGGCAGTCCCTTCCTGGTCAGGTCCGTCAGGGGGGCTGCTATAGAGGAAAAACTGGGGATGAAGCACCGATAGTATCCCGCCAACCCCAAGAAGGCACGTACCTGGGTTTTGCTGAGGGGCCTCGGGGCGTCCAGTATCGCCTTCACCTTGCTCTCCTGAGGCTTCACAAGTCCTCTTCCCACGGTGAAACCCAGGTACTTCGCTTCGCTCATCGCTAGGTGGCATTTGCGGGGGTTGGCGGTTAGGCCCGCCTGACGAAGCTCGGACAGCACCTTGCGGAGTCGCTCCAAATGGTCCTCCCATGCCTCCGAGTGAATCACTACGTCCAAGTAGGCCGCTGCGTAGGTTTGGTGGGGGCAGAGGATTACGTCCATTAGGCGTTGAAACGTCACTAGGGCTCCGTGCAGGCCGAAGGGAAGGGTCCGGTACTGCCAGTGCCCCTAAGGCGTTGAGAAGGCGGTTTTTGGCCTGGCCTCCGGCGACAGGGGAACTTGCCAGTACCCCTTCGTGAGATCCAGCGTGGTGATGTACCGGGCCCTTCCCAGACATTCCAACAGCTCATCCACTCGGGGCATGGGGTAGCTGTCAAAGTCCGAGATCTCATTCAGGCGCCGGTAGTCATTGCAGAACCGCAAGGTGCCATCCGGTTTTGGGACCAGGACTATCGGGCTGGACCACGGGCTCCGAGATGGCTCAATTACCCCCAGTTTCAGCATCTTCTGTATCTCCTCCTCTATAGCGTGCCGGCGGGCCTCTGGGACTCTGTAGGGCCGTTGCCGGATGATGACGGCGGGAGGAGTGCGGATGTCGTGGTGGAGGACGTTAGTCTGGCCGGGGGTGTCCGAGAAGACATCCTGGAACTGACCGACCAGGTGCCACAGCTTCGCCTTCTGGGCGGCGGAGAGGTTGGGGTTGGTGTCGACAACCGCGGGCTCTTGGACGGTGAGTGCGGCCATGCGGTCCTGGTCCCCAACCCATTTCTTCAGTAAATTAATATGGTAGAGCTGGACCGGCTGTCGGCGGCCGGGCCGCCTTACCCTATAGTTGACTGGACCAACTCGTTCTTCCACGGTGTAGGGGCCCTGCCACTGGGCCAGGAATTTGCAGGCGGCGTTGGGGACCAAGACCATCACCCTGTCTCCTGGCTGGAATTCCCGCGGTTGGGCCGCCCGGTTGTAAAGGCGTTGCTGGGCTTGCTGAGACTTCACCAGGTGCTCCCGGACTAATGGCATGACCCGGTCGATCTTGCTCCTCATGTCCCGAATGTGTTCTACGACCGTTCAGTACGCTGCCGGCTGCTGCTCCCAGGCCTCTCGGGCCACGTCGAGAAGACCCCGTGGTTGCCGTCCGAAGAGGAGTTCGAACGGGGTAAAGCCCGTGGACGCTTGGGGGACCTCCCGGACGCCGAACAGCACGTAAGGAAGGAGGAGGTCCCAGTCCTTTCTGTCCTCGGCTGTCACTCTCCGCAGCATCTGTTTCAGCGTCTGGTTGAACCTCTCGACGAGCCCGTCGGTCTGAGGGTGGTAGACTGAAGTTCTTATTTGTCTCACCTTCAGCAGCCGGCAGAGGTCAGCCATTAGCCGGGACATAAATGGGGTTCCCTGGTCGGTCAGGATCTCCGTTGGAAGGCCCACCCGGCTGAAGAGCAGGAACACCTCACGAGCGATGGCTTTGGCGGTGGCTTTTCGAAGGGGGACTGCCTCCGGGTACCGGGTGGCGTAGTCCACTATGACCAGGACGTGTTCGTGGCCCCGGCCAGACCTCGGCAACGGCCCTACGAGGTCCATCCCGATCCGCTCAAAGGGCACCCCGATGATGGGTAAGGGAATGAGCGGGCTGGGGGGAGGTTTCCGGGGCGACGTCCGCTGGCACCTGGGACAGGCCTGGCAAAACCTCTTCACCTCGGCTTCAAGCCCTGGGCAATGGAACCCTATCGCGGATCCGCTGGATCCCTATCGCGGATCCGCTGGATCCCTATCGCGGATCCGCTGGATCGTGTTCTGGGCCCCGAGGTGGCCCGCCATTGGAATGCGCATGGGCCAGTTCGATGACCGTCTCCGTCTTCCTTTTCGGGACCACCAGAGGATGTTTAACCTCCCCCTGCCGGTCGGCGACACAGTACAGCAGACCGTTTCGGACGATGAAGTGTGGGAGGGGGTGAGGGGCCGGTAGGATCTCCTGGTCCTCGAGGAGGCGTACCTGCCGCCAGCAGTGTTTTAAGCGGTCGTCCTCCTTTTGGGCCTTTCCGAAGTCTCCCCCTCCAATGACCTGCTGGAACACATCATGGAAGAGGTTAGTATTACTGGGGGCAGACTCACCCTCTCTCCCACTGTCCGACGTCATCAAGGTGGAACGGCTCTCAGACCCCCGCGACGGTTGATGGCGTGGGCGCCGACGCTGACAAGCAGGTTGTGTGGCAATGGCCAGAGCGGCTTCCAACCCCGGCCAGTCACACCCAAGCAGCAGGGGTACCGGAAGTTCTTTTAGGATTCCGACCTCCAGGGTCCAGGTTTCTCCTCCTTTATGAAAGGTAAGTAGATTAGTGGGTACCCGTCGTGTGTCCCCGTGGACGCAAGTGATGGGCATCCTTGACTTGGAGTGTGGCCGGGGGGCGAGCGTACTGGGCTGAGCGAGGGAAACGGCGCTGCCGAAGTCCAGCAGAGCCCGGTACTGACGGCCATGGATCTTCACGGGGGTCGTGGGCGCCCCTCTGGGGGTTCTCTGGTGCAACACACAGCCTGCCATCCAAGCCTTGACGGGCAGTGAGGAGGGTTCGGTGGGCATCGGCTCATCGCAGGGGCTGGAGGGTCTGCGTACCGGCCGCGGGATGCCCTCTGGCGGTCGTCGCTCCTGGTTCACCCTCCGGGGGAAAGGCGGCGCTCGCTCCCCAGCGTCCCGGTAGGTAGCGTCCGCCAGTTCCACAGCCTCGATCAGGTCAGCGATGGTTTTGGGACCCCTCATACCGGCCGCCTGCCTCATCGAGCGGGGTAGTGCTCTCAGCATGCGATCGACTACTACCCGTTCGACGACTTGAGAAGGGGATGGTGAGTTTTCCAATAGCCAGTGTTCGGCTAACCGCATCAGATCGTCCGCTTGAGTACGCACTGGCAACCGCGCTTTAAATTCCCAATCATGAAACCGCTGTGCAGCGGCGGTCGCTGAGAGCCCCAGTCGACCTAAAATTTCTCTTTTTAATTCATTATAATTATTTTGTGAGGACGCCGGTAAAGAAAAATATGCCCGTTGGGCCTCACCCGATAGCAACGGTGCCAATGCTGTAGCCCAACTACCTCTTGCCCAGCCCTCTGTGTGGGCTACGGTCTCAAACATTTTGAGGTAGGCCTCGATATCATCATCTGCGGTTAACTTATGTAGCAGTCGAGCCGCAGTGATGCGTGGATCGGGAAGAGGTACGTTTTGAGCAGCTGGTAGGCGGATTTCTGTCAAATATCATTGGATTTGGCCGTGTTGTTCTGTGAGCAGCTCAAAACATTGTTGCTGGCGGACGCTAACCTCCGTCAGCTGTTTCACCAATTCTTCCATGCCGCTGGGGAGGCGCTCGCCTGAAAAAAAAGAAACCAGAAGTGAGCGGTGCAGCAAAATGGCGATGTAAACAAAGGGCCGTCTTGTTCGTCGCTGTTCTCGCCCGTTATCTTGCCCGCATTCTCCACCACCTTGTGGCCGGGCGGGGAACAGCACGACAGAACAAAGACTTTAGTGAGCCCCGGAGGGTGAGTTTATTTGAACAGAAAGGTGAAAACAATACGGGTGAGTGGGCAGTCGGCGTCGTGGGTGCTCGGTGCAGGTGCTCCTCTCTTCAGTGGTGCTTCCCGTGATTGTGGCCGGTGAGGGATGAGTGCAGGAAGTGTGGTCGTCCCAGTGAGAGGATCCAAGCAGCGGGGAACCAATCGTCACGGCGAATCTGCGAGGTAAGCGATAGAGAGAGAATGTAAGTATCGAGCTTCATTGGAGATCGTTCTCACTTGTCTGTCTCGAGCAGTCTGCTTAAATGGGGAGGTTTGCCGTGATCGATTGGTCCTGTGCTGATGGATTCCAGGTGCCGGTCGTGTGTTGCCAGGGCGACACTGATTGTAGTTCGGGATTCCCGCCACAGTATGCATCTTTCATGTCTATAGCCACAAACCAATCCTGTTCCCTGACACATGTGATCATGTGTTTGAGAGCAGCCTGAAAAGGATCTTGTGCAGCTTGTGATTCAAGACTCTCAAGTCTAGGATTGGTCTGAGTCCACCACCCTTCTTGGATACAATGAAGTAGGGGCTGAACAACCCTTTCTTCATTTCGGCTGAAGGGACCGGCTCTATCGCACCCTGCAACTTCTGCCCGAAGGACCTCAGCATTCTCGACCTGAACCGTGGTAAATAGAATGGCAACTTGGGGTGGATGCCTCGCAAATTGGATTGCGTAACTGAGGCGGATGGTTTTGAGAAGCCAACGAGAGAAATTGGGTAGCTTGAGCCAATCTTTTAGACTTTTAGTGATGTACCTGGGGTGGGGATCATGTGACTGATCTGTGCTGAAAACACCTTGGCCAGGGGTGAGAAGCCCTGAAGGGACATGGGTATTTTGCCTGGATAATGGTTTTGGTAATGGGGAACATGTGCAGACACAGTGAGTGTGTCTGGGCACGTTCTGCCTTGACACAGGGTCTGGCTGTCGCATAGAGGGCCAGGCACACTGTGAGTAATTTTATTGACCATGTGTTGGCCGTCCACCAGGTTCAAGACGAGGTGGAGAGTTCCACACAAGCCCAATCTCTTTGGGTGCCCGTTTGAGCACTGCGTTCCATTTCTGCGTCCGCGATCGACTGAGATTTGGCCCCCGCCACGGCCTGCTTAGTCGAGGCTTCAGCATGTAATGGTTCATGCCCTTCTTCCAATGCTGCAGTTCACCCACCCCCCCCCAGCCCCGAATAAGAAATCAAGCCCCTACTGAGACGAGCTATCAAAGTCATCCAGGAGCTCAACCGGTGAACACAAGGGAACGGTTTAAAAGATGGCGCCGGTGTGTATGGCCTGCTGTCCGCTGCCTGTTGTGCTTACACGTCTATTTGTTTAGGTACTTTTCATAAACATTAAAATAATAATATTAACAATATTTTCTAGATTTTAAATGAACAAAAATGTTAATTGAGTGACTTGCAACCTAATATTTTATCTACTAACCTTACATACATACTATTAGCTGGTTAGAATTTACAACATTTCCCACATTACTCATTCCCACAATATAAGCAGGATTCAAAATCATTGTAGCGGTCTGTCCTGTATAAAAGCACAAAATGCTCCAGGCACATGCTTAGTCGTTGACTTCTGTGATAAAGCTGTGCAATTGCTTTCATAAGGAAGTGTAGCATTGTGCTGTGTCCCAGTGTCCCTAATTACACTACGCCCTTAAAGTATGTCCTCTTTTGGTGAAGAAAAAGTACACACTTTTGAGTGTGTAGTAGAAGAGTAGGCAAGCTTTGGGACATACTATCACGTCACACAACTGTATCTTAAACTGGCCTGTCAATCATCTTGTCACAGTTAACATCCTTCACATTTAATTTAATTTAACATCCTACTGTATTGGAGAGAAAAGAAGTAGCACATTAGTCTGCCATTCGCGGGTCTTACATGCTGAAAACTTTGCTCATATTTTCTGCATAATGATGCATTTAAAAGTTAAAGACCAAACAGTGTTTCTAAAAGTTCACATTGCTGTTGCAGATGAAATATAACACAGATAACATTATATAAATATTTTTACCAGGTTAAATGTTGATTATTAGTAACTTAAACCCCTTTTCTAAACATCTCAACATAACTGCCGGTCGCACACATCCGCCATGCTTGTTGTTTTTTTAACCCGTTTTATTTGTGTTTGTAGTTCTGGACCGAATCCTTTGCCAAAACGCAATGGATTGAGGGCAATATTAGCCATTAAAGTGTGCATGGATCCACACTTCAAAAATCGACCTGAAATAGTAAACCATCCGGGGACTTTTGGCATACTATTTTCAGCATACTATGTTTTGGGACATACTTATTGTAATTTATTTAGGATGGATAGTATGAACGTTGGGACACAGGGATAGTTACGCTACTGCTGCTTACTCTGGTACTGGCACCACTCATTACCTTTCTATGATAAGCAGCAGCTGTGCCACTGTGTTCAGTGCTGTCCAGCTATAGAGTGCTCTCCACAGCTGTTATCTATTGTGAGGTTCCTTCAAAGGCAAAGTGTACCAAAACTTCACAATCCCTTTAAACGAACAAACTCTGTTCATTCATGAAATGTTTGAATGTAGTTCTCTCCCCTCTAAATGAGTGAAATGTGCACTCTGAATGGTCTGAATGCTTGACTTAGTTCATTCAGACACTGTAATAATTCATCACTGGTGCTGAGAAGTTTCTGCCTTTAAGAGTTCTCAGAAAACACTCAGGCGTTGGCAGTGGCCTAGGAAGTGTACCAGCTGGGATGGCTTGATATTCTTTCCAGCACAAAATACACTTTTTAAATGTGTTTATAGGAGTGGTGAAGTAATCAGCTAGCTGACATGACCGATGCACACATATCTATTTGGGCATTATATTAAAGGCACAATATGTAATTTTCACTGCTAGAGGGCGCATTTTCAAAACAAGCAAAGAAACTGTCAAAACAACACAGGGATGAGACCAGAGACAGAGATCAGGTGCAAACCAAACAGGAGTTTTATTGACAATGTTAAGATGATGACGTGCAGATATGGATTGAGGAAAGAGTATGCTTTTCTGAAAGTCCTTGATGTTACAATACAGATGAACAATACATAGGTAATAGAAGCCAACGGAATGAGGAGAAGTCTGGAGCAAGCATCAGGGTGTGAACGGTAGACCAGACAAAGAGGGACTGACAGAGTGAGTCTCTTATAGGGAGGGGCTAAGTGGGAACAGGTGCAGGTGATCAGAACTCTGGTAATTGCGAGCGGGTGTAGCTTGCTTCAGGTGATGTGGCTGTGGTGAATGCCTGACATTACCCCCTCTTCCAGGGGCAGCTCCCGACACCCTAACATGATGCCGAGGGCGTCCACGATTGCGAGTGGCCGGGCGATCGGTGGTTGTGATGGAACTCTTGAAAAAGGGCTGGATCGAGAACGTTTTTCTGGCCTGTACCCCTCCCAGTCGATGAGATATTCTAAGAGGCCCCCTCGGCGCCGTGATTCCAAGATCTCATGGATCGTGCAAATGGAGGGTTGGTCTAGTACTTCAGGAGGAGGGGGTTCAGCTTCAGCTCCAGTGGTCTCTGTGGCAGAGGAAGAAAGTTCTGGATCCAGGTGACGTAGTAAAGGAGCAGTGCAGACGATGGTCATGAGTCGCTGGAATGCTTGGTGGGCAGCGGGGTTCCAAATGAGATGTTTAGGCTTACCCCGCCGGAGGGAGGTCAAGGAAGCCGTAAACGTATTGTAGTTCTTGATTAAACAATGATAGAAGTTCCTTTACTGTGCTGGGTATGGCATAAACCTTCCCCTGGTCCATCTGCACACCTTCAGCACTTATTGATGGCACATGAAACTCACATTTCTCCAACTTGAGATAGAGATGGTGTTCTCAGAGCTTCTGGAGGACCTGCTGGACATGCTGGTTGGCCTCGTTCCAGGAGTAAATGAGGATGTCAACTATGTAGACCACTACAAAATGATTGAGATACTCCTGGAACACCTCATTCATGAAGGTCTGGAAGACGGACGGACTGATGGAGAGTCCACACGGCATATGGTTAGCAAGGTTAGCAAAAATACGGCTTCTTATAAAAAAAGTATTCCCATGGCTTAATTTGCCCCAGGTTAGGGGTAAATTGACCCGAGTTGAGTCAGTGGGTAAGATGCACCATCTGGGTGTAAAATGACCATCTGACTGAATCTGATTCAACCCATTGAAATAAATAATAATTTAAAAACTAATTGAATTCTTTATTTCTTGCAAACAATCATATTTCCTTTTCATAAAGTTAACTTTAAAAACATAAAACCAACCAAATAAAGTTTAAATTTCAATATTTAATGGTTTGCTTTTCTGAAACAATAATGAACACCAACGTTGTAACCTTCATATAAACAGACTACACAGAGAGTTTGTTGGCCATTAGCAACTACAGGTGGAAAGATATCTGATTATAATGTGATGAAAAGCATTTTATGGTTCTTATCAGAGAAGGATTTGGTGCACGTGTACAGTGTCCCTATCAAATAAACTATAAATTATATGTATATATGATTGTATTTTCCTCCAGCTGCGCTCCATTTTCCAGGCTGCTCTCTTTAGTTCGTTTTCCTTAATTTCCTTAATTTTCCTTAAGCATAAAGGAGCAACCATATTTAAAGTCCTAGAAAAGATTCCACAGAGTCCATAGTTTCTGTTACATCATCAAGATTTTCTGAGCTATTAGATATGCTAAGGAATTCAGAAAAATTAGGAAGATTACTTACAAAGCAGTCTTTTGTAGTAGAAGTGATGGTTCTACCATACTTGTAACAAGGAGTTGAATTTACAATTTTAGCTATCTGGAGTATACATGAGACTAGGAAATGATCCAAGATGTCATCGCTTTGCTGCAGAATTTTAATTCCACTAACATCAATTCCATGTGACAGTATTAAATCTAGAGTATGATTTCAACAATGAGTAGGTCCTGACGTGTTGTATTCAGGTGACTTGTTATCTTCAAAATGTCTATAAATGCTGTTCCTAATGCATCTTTTTCATTATCAGCATGGATGTTAAAATCACCCACTAATAAGACTTTATCTGCAGCCAACACTAACTCAGATAGAAAATCAGCAAATTCATTAATAAAGTCTGTATGGAGTCCTGGTGGCCTTTATACAGTAGCCAGTTCAAACGTCACAGGGACTTTATCATTAACACTTGTTTCTCTGGATAACGTTATATGAAGCACCATTACTTCAAACATTTATACTTGAAGCCCGTTCTCTGAGAAACACTAAAAATATTGCTATAAATTGTAGAAACACCTCCCCCTTTAGCACACTAGCACATCTAGGTTATAATCAGCAATCATTTATAAAAAGTGATTTTGTAGAAAGGGACCTGATATTCTATAAGCCAAGCTTTATCATTTGTTTCTCTGTATTATATCCATTTTTTTATTTGTTGACATCAATTAAATTGTTTCTCTTATTTTGGTTTGGGCGTTTTTTTTTTTGTTTGTTTTTTTTGTGTGTGTATTTTCTAGATCGGGGAACAGACACGGTCTCTATAGTATGATGTCTATGTGAAAGGTTCTGCTGAGAATTAATCAGTCTGCACGCCTCCCCTGACCAAGCAGGCACGGGCACATCAGGCACAATCATTAAACATATTTCAAAGGAAGCCAGTGCCACGACCACATCACAGTGTCTTTACTGGGTGTTCTTAAGGAATATTTGCATTCATTCACATGCGATTGAATTAGCTATTCATGTGGTGGAGTGTTGCGATTTTGGTTTGCATTTTGGTGATTGCCTAGTTATTTTTGGTTATTGATGTTTTAATCTGGTTAGGCTACTTGTGTAGCATTAAGCCGGGGACTTGTGTTGCGAGCCTATGTGCCGGGGCCCTACGGCCCTACGGCCCCGGCCCAATTTAAACCCTGACTGTAATATTCATGCAGAATTTGATCTACATCTACAGGCTATAGATGTATTGTTATTTTTGTATAATAATTATAGACGTATAATTATAATGAATAGGCTAGTCGTTACTCCTGACAAAGTGAGTTTTTTAATTTTCTTTTTTTTTTTCAGACATTGGGAAAGACATATAATTTGGACATCTTTATCGCCTGAAACAAAGGGCTTTGCCCTAGGAGTTTGAAAAGTGCCCATCAAAAGCCAGTTTGCCCTCTTTCTCTATCGTCACCTTTCCCTAATTAGAAATAATCTAGTGGATTGGCGAGCCACCCAAACCACTGCTCAGCCAAATACAGAAAAATATAAAAACAGGCTTCAAGGGTACAAACATCTTCCATTTTGCTTTTTTGTTATTTTTCCTCATAGCCACAACATGTAGATATTAAACAGAGGTGTGTTTGTCCACTGCACAGTCTGTCGTCTCAGGTTTCGCACTCAGAGTTCATGAGTGCGGTAGTTTCTTTTCAGTGAGAAATAAGCCGTTAGGCATGAAGAGGTCTTTCTGAGACAGCATACTAAAACTACTGAAACTAGATTGTCTTGCTTACAGGTCTGGTTCAAACTGAATGAACAAGAGAGATAGAATTTCATTCTCCCCATCTCTGTTAGCGTATGTGTGTTTGCTTGTGTCATAGTGCCACAGTGCAAAATTACACAAATGTGTAAATGGGTGTTTAAATAGTTTGCCAGATTAGTCTGAAGGTCCAGACAGAAAAACACAGTTTTCAGTTTACAGTGTTTTTCTTTCCCGGTTTTCTTTCCAAAGATGTATTACAGTATCTAGGGCACAATGCACCATTTTTGACATTTATTATTTAAATCTTAAATAACTGTCAGTATGAATGTTGCTTTAGACTGATGTATTATATAAGTAGTATTTATGTTTTTCATTTAAACAGTTTGCTTGTTAAAAAAAGGGTTTAATGAAAATGTATGTCATTAATAAATAACATTCATGCTAAAAGCATTTCTGCCTTCTATAATGTAAAAACAAAAGCAAGGCACTCAAGGTCATTACAACGCCCTTTAGCCTCAACCTCTATTAAAATTATAGTATATCCTCAAGTACCTTATTTCTGAACTGTTTTTTTCCGTCTCTGAAAATCTATGTGTGTCTGTGGGCATTTCTGCTGCACACCTGTATTGGCCTGTCTTTTTCCATACCTGTCTCTCTTTTATATCTCAATCATGCCTGTTTCCACTGGATTACAGACAAATATATGAAATGCGTACAGAACTGAAGTATGTACTGTAGATACATCAACTGCTTGTTGATGGAAACAATGAACACTTTTGACAGATAAAGGAGACAGAGAGACAGACAGAAGGTGCTATCAGAAGAATGATCTAATACTTACTGGAATCTGTCATGTGATGTCAACCAAAGTCTCTTGCAGAAGGAATGCTTAAAAAAACAGACCGCCCTCTGATTTGACAGACATGAAGGAAAGCAGAATTTACTGCTGCTTTATCTAGCCATCCCTCTTACTCCCTGTTTTTCTTCTTTTTTCTCCATATTTATAGCCTTTTCTTTATAATAAAAGTTATATTAGAGAATAGAAACTTGGCCATATGAGGTAGAGGTAGTTTGAAATGTCGGCAGCTGTCAAATGAACTGAGAGACACAATTTTACCTAGTGATATGAGTTTTGGGCTGGTCAGAGAGTGACTGTTTTTTTTTTTTTTAACACTTTTTACCAAGCCAGTGCAATCCACAGCCTGAGAGCCAAGTCACACCAGTCAAAACACTTTGTACAGGGCCCCCAACATTTAAAGTTTCGACCATTTCAAATGTTGTAAGTGTGAAAGAAAGATTATTGTATGACAGAACTGAAAGATTTTCTCTTAAGAGTTTAGGTAGATAGTTAGATAATTTGTTTTATTTCGTGCTCACCTATTTTCTTTGTTTTAATTTAAATAACTGAGTTACATAAAATGAGTTCACTCAACACATCTTTCTCGTTCTTGGTCTTTCTCACAGAGGTCCAGACAACAAGAAGTTAAAAAATGTAAGTAAAATCTTCAGTGAAATTTGCCAATATTTATTTTTAAATGTTTATGTATTTATGTATGTATTTTTAAAAGTCTCTTATTATCACCAAGGCTGCACTGATGTGATCAAAACACAGTAAAAAATAGCTATGTTATTAAATATAAAAAAATTATTACAATTACAGACCACAAATTTTTTTTAATGATAGTGTATATATACTGTATATTATGTAATTTTGGGGGGCTTTCCCAGCACTTTTGGTCTGTTAGAATATTTCACTCAGTTTTAAATGAGTATATTCCACTCAGCCCTCCATATACAGAGAATCTGTAGTGGCATTAAAATAAAGAAGCAATGTAAATCCCACAGTGACAGTGTTGTATGATATGTATGATAATACCCCTTTATTTAAACCAAACTTTCAGTGGTGTTGTTAGCATGAGAACAAGTTCGGTAAGCTCTATAATCATAATGTTTCCAGAAAAACAAAGGAAAGGAGACATCATTATTATTTCATTATTTTGGGTCAATGCTGTTGTAGTTTAAATTATATGCCCATTGGATTTGCCTAGTTTTTTATATCCAAGACCAAGATGGCGGCGCGTACACATCGTGAGACTCAGTGTCTCTCCAGTTTCTGCAAATTTGCAGTATTTTATCTGCTCATCTCGGGTCTGTTCGTGCAAAACAGTAGTGCCTTTACATCGTACACCCGACAGGAGCTTTTGGATATTGGTTTGGACATTCCCGACGGTTTTATCAGCAATCTTCGACTCGTCCGTGAAATCGCAAGATCACCCGAGGCTGCACACTCTACCCGGCCGGGCGGAAGTGCTCGTAGGCGGCGACGCGACCGTAAACAAAGACGGGGGAAGCGTGGAGGACTAAGAGCTAAGCTAAAGCTAACACCACACCAGCTCTCTTTACCCAGCATTTTCCTCGCTAATGTACGGTCGCTAGTGAACAAAATGGACGAGATTCGACTCCGCATCAACCACAGCAAGAGACTTTGGAACTGTAATGTCATGATCTTCACTGAAACATGCTAAACAGCCATATATATCGGACAGTGCTATTGCTCTAACATATCACCACACATTCCAGGCAGACAGAACGGCGGATGACTCCAGTAAGACCAGAGGCGGAGGATTGTGCATTTATGTTAACAAAGCTTGGTGCACGAACTCTGTTATTATTGGGAGACATTGCTCAGCTAACCTAGAGTTTCTCATGGTTAAGTGTAGACCGTTTTATCTGCCGCGGGAATTCACCTCCACCATAATAACCGCTGCTTACATTCCTCCTGACGCTGATGCCAAGCTTGCTATGAACGAACTTCATGCAGCCATCAGCAAACAACAAACTACTCACCCGGAGGCTGCATTTATTGTTGCAGGGGATTTTAATCACTCAAACTTAAAGACAGTACTCCCAAAATTTCACCAAAACATTTTCTGTCACACCAGAGGAAACAAAACTTTAGACCATGTATACACAAACATGGCTGAAGCTTATACTGTGACCCCCCTCCCCCACTTGGGACAATCAGACCACCTTTCTTTGTTCCTCACCCCCAAATATTCACCCCTCATCAACCGTGTGAAGCCATCAGTGAAGACCATCAAAGTGTGGCCAGTGGGGGCAGACTTCACACTTCAGGACAGGTTTCTACACACTGACTGGAGTATGTTTGCTTCTCAGGCCACCTGTGGCTCTCACACGGACATTGACAGATACACTTCTTCTGTTCTGGATTATATCAACATTACCATAGACAGTGCTACAACCCAGAAACAGATCACCATATACCCAAATCAGAAGCCATGGATGAACAAGGAGGTGCGTCTCCTGCTGAAAGCATGCAACACTCAAGAACTCTCAATCCACACTGGACCCACACCAGTTTGCCTACCGTGGCAATAGAAGCACAGATGATGCAGTATCCATAGCGCTGCACTCTGTACTCACACACCTGGACAATACAAACACTTATGCATGAATGCTGTTTTGATTTCAGCTCATTATTCAACACTGTCAGATCATCTAAGTTAATCACCAAACTTAGAGACCTGGACATTAACACCTCACTGTGTAACTGGATTATGGATTTTCTGGCTAACAGACCTCAGCATGTTAGATCAGGTCACATCTGCTCCACTACTGTCACACTCAACACTGGTGTGCCACAGGGCTGTGTGCTGAGCCCCTTCCTCTACTCCCTCTTCACCCACGACTGCAGGCCTGTTTATGGATCTAACTCCATCATCAAGTTTGCAGACGACACTACAGTGATCGGTCTCATCAGCAACAACGATGAGACAGCCTACAGGGAGGAGATTCAGCACCTGGCCACATGGTGCACAGACAATAATCTGCTCCTTAACACCACCAAGACCAAGGAGCTCATTGTGGACTTCAGGAAGGGAAGAAGAGGTTCACACGAACCCATCCACATCAATGGGATGGCTGTTGAGACTGTTTCTTCCTTCAAGTTCCTGGGGACCCACATTTCGGAGGATCTATCCTGGACCACCAACACCTCCAGCCTGGTCAAGAAGGCTCACCAGCGCCTGTTCTTCTTGAGAACAGTCAAGAAGAACCAGCTGTCCTCAGCTATCCTGGTGAACTTCTATCGCTGCACTATAGAAAGCATCCTTACAAACTGTGTCACGGTCTGGTACGGAAGCTGCTCTGTTGCGGAGCGTAAGGCACTGCAGCGGGTGGTGAAAACTGCCCAACGCCTCATAGGGAGTCCACTACCAACCGTTGAGGACATTCATAAGAAACACTGTCTGCGTCGAGCACGCAGTATTCTTAAGGATTCCTCTCACCCCGCCCACAAACTGTTTTCTCTCCTGCCTTCCGGCAGGCGCTTCAGATGCCACAGGACTAGAACCAGCAGACTGAGGAACAGCTTCTTTCCCAGAGCTGTCTCCTTATTGAACTCTGCCCCCCACTGACACCCGCACCTCTCACCCACCCCACACTCTCCCCACTACCATTGCACTATTTAATATTCTTTGCACTACACTGTACATACCCATTTGTAAATGCACATTTCCATTGCACATATACATATTGTAAATCTGTGATAAATCTATACATGTCTATTTGTAAATTTCTGCTTCAGTAAACAGCAACCTGTATATTATGTTCATATCTACCTGCAATTTACATTATAGTTAATAGCAACCTGTATATTATGTTCATCTATTTGTACATTCTAATTGTAGTTAATTATCATCTGTAAATTATGCTCGCAGTACTTCATCTGTAAATATTATCCATATCCTCTCCCTGTACATATCTCCTATAAGTGCACTTATAACTTATAAATTATACCTATATCCTGCACTTGCTGCTTATTGCACTCCTGGTTAGACCTAACTGCATTTCGTTGCCTTGTACTTGTACATGTGTAATCTAATCTAATCTAATCTAATCTAATCTAATTGTAGGGTCTGGACCAATCAAACACACAATTGTTCATTGGAGTATGAAACAATCACAGACCCCCTTTACCCAATCCACCACTGTAGGTGCCGGCAAAGTCTCAGATGGCCCACAAGGCCCCGGTTGCTATAGTGACCAGGACACCTCTGCCAGACCAGATAAACTTTACGACTCAAAAGAATGTGAATCGCAACTTCCCCAACCAACTCTCTCTTAAACAGACTGCAATAGTAACTGACTTCGTTCATTAATTCTTTAACAAACCTTCCTATGAATGAACACACCAATCCCCAAGTCAGTGTGTATTTCATTGTGGTTTGGGTATCTTGTCTTTTGGTGTAATGTTTTTATGCATGTGTTACTATAGATATGGATGGATGTGTTGTGCGGTGTAACCACATGGTCATGTTTGGTATCTCTGAATTCGTATTTTGATGGCCTAAAGGATGATGCATATTATATGTCAATACAGATCCATGGGGGGGGGGGGGGGGCTCACCCTGCAACCATGCCTTGAAACGCCATGCGGCCTACAAACCCTTTGAAGCCATGCGGACTCTCAAGGAATTGAAAAGGACTTTCTGAACTGAACACATACGGAACCAATGCACAACAACAAAAGTTTGCAAGTATCCGTTCTTTCTACAAACGTAGATAGCTGCGTTTAAGGCGTTTTATAAAAAACGATTTCAGGTTGTTCAGAACCGTTCATTCCTGTACCATGAAACTCTCTCTCACTCTCTTTTCTCTCTCATACTCTCTCTCTCACGCGTTCTTTGTCTATTTGTGTTTTATGTACGTTTGTCTATGTGCGATCGTTTGTAAGTAGAATAGTTTAATAAACAACCATATATTCACATATAATGATTCTCTGTGCTGAATGCTTACATTACAAAAGTCACCTAAACTGTTTCGATCTCATATTGCTACCTTAAGCCCTATTTTGTTCAATTGTTTTAACTCCCTTCTGATTAGTAAAACACGTTGCCATGACGACGAGCCAACGTCAGAGTAATGGGTATCACTGAAGAATTTGCTGGACAAAGAAACAAGTCGATATCATCATTACTGTTACTGATCAGAAGCTGGAAATTGCGTATATTTAATGACGATTATTATACACAATTTCCTGTGAGTTAAACTACTTTCCCTGACTGAAATGTATGTTTTAAATAACTCATTTCATCCTATTCATTGGTCAAAAAGACCTGGTGGAGAACACATGTGAAGTAAGAAACACTTGTACACACATGTTGATCAATTTGAAATTCTTTGAGCTAATAAAATTCTCTACATATTGGTGGAGAATGCGGGCAGTTTTAAACTATGTGATGTAAGCAACTCAGGAATAATATATGTGTCTCATTGCTTGTTTATTCAAACTCGCTCGTGACCCGCGTCTATTTTGTTTGTGTGTGTGTGTGTTAGAAAGGTGTGGACCCGCCCACCTTTAACACCTTCACAGATGCTTGAGCCTCTCGCACAGAGAAACTCAACAGCTGTTAAAGATGTAACTTAACTGCAGTTTATATATTGACCCTATAAAATGAAGAAAACTTTTATGGAGCGTCCTAAAGCCACCCTAAATTGAGCGTAGAAATCCTTTTTTTAGCGTGAAGAAGTTGATTGAGCGAGTTTCCTCTTTCACCTTACAAGGCCTTTATATTTATATTTTGAGTGTAGATAGATTAGCCATTGATGTGCATTCCAATGCTAATCAGCTATCTTGCTCCTTTGGGTTAAAACCTCAGCTTAGCTACCTGATAAGATTGACCCCTTTTGCTCATCGAATAGATTTAATATAGTAAACAACTTCGCGTCATTACTGTACAAATCTTGATCGAGTGTTATTTATTTGTTTTTGTGCAAAGCACACACAAGTCTCGTGTCAGCAGCCTGACTCAAGATCAATGTGCACGCATTGTAACTAAGCAACCTTTTAATAGTGTAACCATTCTATTAAGTTAAAGTTTGCAAACACATACATGTACCTGTGTTCAGTAAAACGGACACAAGAAATATACACCCGCGATAACGCGTCGCCATGGTAACTGCGCTTAGATGCGCGTTTAAATCCACACAAGGTGGAATCTGAAATCCTGCTTAAAAAGGTATTTCCTTCTATTAAAAGCTAGAAGTCTGTCTAAAACCTCTTCCAATACCTATGCATGATTTCATGTTTTTGTTTTCTTTGGGCAACAACGCTTATGGATAGTAACAGTCAGTCTCTCCCTTCTCTTTTCCTTTTTGATTTTACATTATTAATTCTTGTTATTTAAACCATAATGATAATTAACATAATGTATGTTTTTTTTTTTTGTGTGATTTAATTTTAATTATTTCACCGCCTTAGATTCAACTTTCCCTTTAGCAATTATAATTTATTTATTTATTTGCTCATTTAAAATTTTTAATTAAACAGTCTTGATTAAAATTTAAACTTTGACCAAATCGATCAAGTTGCACTCTCAGTACCCCGGGTAACTCAGCCCATCCCAGGGGGTCTGTCTCTGCTTTCTCAGCTCTGCCATTTCCCAGGTGTGACGACTCCATAGCGCCCCGACCCGGCGGGCCCCGTCACTGACCCTAGGGCTGGCAGTCAGCTCACTTTCTCTCTTTTGTTTTAACCCTTTACACCTCTCTTTCTGATTGATTTTGTTTTTGTTTTTGTTTTTTCTCGCTATTAGAGACTGAACCTGTCTGAACATCAGTGAAATCTTTGGTAACTACACCGATGAACTGGATAGCCCCAAAGTTAATCACTCATCATTAAGTTTACTCATAGGTTTCCTGTGTTTACCCACACAAATTACCTGCCACCGTCGATATGGCTAGGATAATAAGCGTTTAGTTTGCGTCACCATCTGATGACATCAGTTAAGTGCGCAACACATAGCCTACATTTTAGCTCATTAGTTCTGTACGGACTTGCATTGGCTCGTTGTGCTTTGTCTCTCCCTCTCTATTTGTGTCAACATGTCACCATCCAGTCCTGCCATCCAGTCCAGACAAGGCAAAGATGCCATCCTGCCCTGGATCTAGTGACTACAGCACCTGAGCGGAGAACAGCCGGACGACCACGCACACAGGCGAATGGATCACGATCCAGTCAAGAGCTACAGCTGCAGAGAACCAATCAACTCATCTACAGCCCGGATCATCAGTGACCACGCCCTCAACAAGATCGTCTGACTAAAGCCGCAGCGGAGAAAGCTTCACCCACGACGGAACCAGGACAGCGCGCAGAACCGCCTAGACCATCTGGATGTTCAGAGATAGCGGATGAAGAGGACAAGGACCTACATGAGGAGAGAGGAGAAAAGCTTCAAGACACGCCTGCAACACCCCCACAGACTGAGCGCAGAGAGCAGTACAGCAGAACACTCCTAAACAGCGGAAGCTCTCTTTACAATGGCCCCAGGCAGACAGCAACACTCATGCCACGGCCAAAGCCTCTTAAGGCCACCTGCAAGCAGCCTACGCCGAAGTTCAAGCAACGACTCTGAACCCAGCTGACCTTAAAGAACTCAAATGCTTGCAGATAACAATGTGAACAAACAGGAGAGCTCAACACAAAATCTCTCCCGGGGCTAACAGCCCCCCGTTCACACCTCACACGCCAGCAAGCTGGCCGGGAATCTGACAGCTGTCACCACTAAACGCTGTCTTCCTGAACACTGCAGTAGGCTACAACACACGCCTGTCTGCAAAACATTGACTTTTAAGCAAGAACATTGCCCAATGTAACCACGAGACAGATCTGCTTAGCTCCACCTCCAGCCAACAGGACCCCAGGCTTTTGTACCAGCAATCAAAACTGTCAAAGTGGAATACAGCAGCTAAGAACATGCCTGCCACGACCAGCATCTGAGCCTACGTGAAACGACGCGACAGGCACCGAGGGAAGACGGCATCAACGCCAGAAAATCTTTCCCCTCAGATATCCACATCACACTGTGGGTCACCACCCAAATGCTACGGCCTTCTTCCGTACAGCGATCGCTTGATTCAGTGGACAACATGCCTTGAGACAACATGGAGCAGACCACTTTCGCCGGTCAACCCGAAAGACGGCATCTCATGGATCCTCAGCAGACGACCTCTGCCCTCTACAACTTTGTGCGAGAACGACATGCTAAATTACTGTCGAAATCTGTCTCTTGTTCTCTCCCAGATATCTCAACAGGTCAAAAACGCCCTACCCAAGCCAGCTGAAGGAATGTTACACAACATCAGGCCTGGCGATTTTGTGGTAACCAAGGACTTAAGGAGGAAACATTGGAAATCCAAAAGGTGGAATGGCCATTCCAGGTCCTACTGATAACTCACACCGCGGTCAAGGTGGCACAGAGGGCTACGTGGATACACGCTAGCCACTGCAGGAAGGTTCCAGCGCCACTAGAAGGCAATAAAGATTAGCAAAGTGATTGACCAGCTGCCCCATGCCAAGGGGGACGTCTGACTGACTAAAGTGAACGAACATACAGTGGTGTATGGGAGCTGAACACGCAGCGACATCACTGTGTGGGAGTGATCTGAGATCAGTGCAGGCCAACAAATAAAAAAAAAAGGAACAAGGGCTTCTAGGAACAGAAACATTTTGGTGGCTTAACTGTTACCAAAGTAGAATAGGAAACGGCGTAAAAAGATTAAGCAAATAGTAGAAGAAGATAGAGCTGTGCTAGCTGGAAAGTGCTACATCTGCCTGAGGGGCAGATTGCAGCATTTGTTTACAGTAAACCATACCACACGGCCCAAAAGATGCAAGCCTGGAGCTCCCACGCACCTGACCATCAACACAAAGTGCATGTAGGCACCATGTACAAATCACAGATGGACACGCCCTTTCTTCATCAGCACCAACCTGCTGACTCGTGTTGAAACCACACATTACAAAGATTTGGGCTCAAGTACGGGAACTTAACCAGCCAGCCAACCGGTCAACTCATCGGAAGTCCACTGCCAGGTCACAAAAGTCAAGTGTGACATCCCAGCCACTGTTCACACGCTCCCAAAACTACAAGGGCACCAGGTACTTCATCAGATGTCAAGTGCATACAGCTTCCATCGCACTAATGCCTGACCACCATGGCCAACACTGAGGACACCTGTGCTTTGAACTTAACCTGGAATAGACAATGCAAAACCTGCTACTTCCTGTTTCTCACAGCCCCACGATACTCCCTCAACTGTGAGAAAGCCCTGCTAGATAAGACTACGCCCAGATGTTTACACTCTGGCGAACGAACTACCTGCATTCACCAAAAGGGGTCACTGTTCGGCTCAAAACACAGTGTGGCCAAAACCCTAACGGTGCACACACATTCAATGGAATACGTGAAGCAGTGCCCACTCTAGAAGCCACACCCCCTTTCTGAAAAGTAATCTTTTGCAGTGTACATACCATACAGGTATTTCAAAGACTTTAACACTTCCGTCATAAAGAGCCTAAGAGAAAATGGCCACTCAGAAGTGGTGCCAAAGCTGCTCTCCACATATGACGATGATGCAGAACTAACGTCATGTACATGGTCCCACGCACAGAACGACATGACATCAGACCAAGCCTACCTGCATCCAGGGCTACACAGAAACCACCTACAAGCTTAGAGAACTGTGAAAAGAACTGCCCACTCAGGTAAACAAGCGCTCAAGACAGTGTCACAAACACCAAAATGACACCTGCGCTACACCAAATCCCTGAGTTGCACACACTGAAGGGAGTATCATCTGCCATCCACTACCTCCACCCTGGTCCACACTGACAGCGTGGCCAGAAGGGGGGTGGATTACACCTGCAGCGGCTCTCAGCAGAGCCCAGCACCCAGATGACAACAGCTGCGCTGCACAAGCCATCCAGCGATGTGCCAATCACACCAGAAGACAGAGGGAATCACAGAGACCTGCCACCAACGTGTGATGTTTATAACTGTCAATGCCTGCAGACCAAGGATCCCACGCACACAAACCCATGTGCTTATAGACCCAAGAGCGAGGCAAGACACGCCCAGAGCAGGTACCTAGTGGAAAACGACAAGCCTGTCCCACTGCAACACCTTAAGCCGGGCCACCCGACACCACAGCACGAGTGAAAGCTACCTGGATCAACCCTCCTGTCGCAGCAACTCACAAGAACTCCCTCTCAAAAATTGCTAACCTGCATAGACTCAAAGTAGACTAAGCTCAGTTTCAAACAACAACACTCAGTTTGAAACAGCCGAGCATCAACACCTGTTCCAGACAAGCATTGCCATCACAATAGGAACATTACATGCTATTCGTGGAAAAACAGTGAAAGGCCCAGTAAAAAACTGAGGGATTTTGTGGCACCCTAAGGTTTTCAACAACAAAAAACCCACCCACCCAACCCAAGCATCGCTTCTAAGCCACAAGCAAACACCTCACGCTGCTTCGCCGCCTGCATCACAACCATGCACACTGGCTCCACCTACAAAATAGCTCTGCTATAGCAACCTCCACTGCTCCCAAGCAATGCTGACACTTAACCTTGCACTGCCCAACCACACTGAGGCACTAAGCCAAAAACAACTCAGTGATGTCACACACATGCTGCATCTAGATGACAACATCCTCACATTTGTTCCTGATAACCAAACACCGCCACAGCTCCCAACTTTCCAGGAACAAATGGGGGGGTCATTGCTGATGTATGCCCAAGATGCACCATGCAGAATACACCAGAGTACCAGAGCCACTACCAACGCAAAAGTGGCGCACTGCCAAGCATGCAGCGACAGAGGACATCAGAATATGCTAAGTTTGATGCCAGCTCGAACCAGCGGATTTCAAACGACACAGCCTCTCTACGATGCAAAGCAGCCAGTCGACGAGAAACATCTGTGAACGTTTACCACCAGATGGCACCAGAAACAACACCCCTGTGTCAACTAAGAGACCATCCTTGTCACCACCTACATTGCTCACCAGTACTTCAGTGAAACATGCCCGAGTGCGACACCTGCATCCAAAGAGCGCAGGAAGCCAAAAGCATGCCGCAGCCAGCGAGATTCACAATAGGAACTTGGTGATCCCTGCTTTAGACTAAGGGACTTTGATTTTAAACTAGTGATGGGAGAGACAAAACTGCTTGAGGTTTCAAATCAAACAAATCATTTGTGCCACAAATGATTCACTGTTGCGAAGCGCCCAGTTCTGGAAACCCCTGCTGGTCAGAACAGTGGAAGTGCAGTAAAAACGTAGCACCTTACCAAACCAATAGACAATGATTTATTGAAGGTGTTATCCATTAAAGGGGATCAACCATCCCTAATACCTTTAAATAATAAGGGTCTTTTGATGAGTGAGATTTCAGTAAATGTACGAAAGCTTGTCCAATCAGACTAACAGGAGATCTTAAAAGATGCCTCCTGCCTTTAAATGGGTCACTAAATGTGTACAATTTTAGTTGTTACAAGATTGAATACAAATCATAGACACTGGTTGATGAGACCTAGCATCGAACCGCTGAAATTTCAATTCAATTTTGAAAGTTATGATGTGTAAGAAGCCTCGTGTACTGAAATCACAATACTTCACAGTTTGATGCACTCCGAATCATGGATTCGAGAAATAAGGGATTGACTGAGGGTCCAAACCTGTAAGAAAAGCATGCTCAAGGACCCCATCACTAGTTTAAACAATTTCTCTCTCCCTCTCTCCTGCTGTCTCCCCCTTTCTCTTGGGCTCATTTCCTGCTTGGCTGTCACCCTCTATGTAGGCTCACTCAGGGTGGCCTTTCCTCGCGTACTTTGGTTTTAACCATCTTATCTTTATTTTGACTTCATTCTGCCTCTCTTTTATTTGGTTTAATTTACTAACCTTTTATTTAGCTTGAATGTAACAAATTCAGCTAAGATGATTTCAATTAAATTAGAAATTTAATTAAATCAATTTATTCACTTTTCCTTTTTGTTCCCTAAAGCTATTAGGACACTTTCATTTTGCTTTCACCTTATATTAGTTTATCCGACCATCATCATTTCTGTCGCAGTATAGGGTTATAGCAGTTCCAGGAACAGAAACAGGTTATTAGTAGACTAATTCCTGTCCCTCTCTATACCCCTCCTTACTTCTTAGCGGCCAGGCCTATTACACGAGGTACGGTTACCCTACCATGCTATTGGCCTATAGAAGACTATAAACACTTCCTACTGTTTCTGTTTACTTAGATGTTTGATGTGTCCCTGTTAACTTAGCTAACAGCCCCCGGGTTTTATGACCCTCCTGCAGCATTCTTACGAGTGACAACTGCTTAGTCATATCTCAGACTTAAACTAAATAAGGAAAGCCCTTCTTTCTCCCACTGTCTCTTTATGATTTCATTTCAGTTTGTTTTATTCTATACCTTCCTAGTGACCAAACCTGAGAACCATCAGTGCATTGAGTAAAAATGTGACCAAATGTACAGCATGGTCAGTAGCTGACCCTTGCTTTCATCCTGTTAAAGTTACTCAAACCACTCTCTTTGGGCTCACCTGCACAAAATCTCAGGGTCCTACCTCACTAGCTGCCCCACGACAGTTATTCACACCTTACCTGGCTTACAGAGCCAATCATCATACAGATAGCTTACCACCTCTGTTTGTACTTGCATTTGCCTTCTGCCTCTCTCTCTCGTGTCTCCACAAGTGAACCAGCGTGTCTCAGACATCCAGCCCTGCCACCTACCAGGACCAACTGGAGACTCAGCAGAGTACAGAGAACGGCATCCTTCAGCCTAAAGCAGCCAACGGCCTGCAATGGCAGAGAAAGGAACAGCAGGACTGCGACAAATGGACAACTCACATCCAGCCTGGACAACCAGGAGCTGAGCAGCATCATCTTCTCCTTGGCCCACACCCTCAAGGGCCTCAGACAGGAGGTAAATGAACTGAACCTGCAAGTCTCCGAGTACCAAAATGAACCGACACCCGCTGGAGAAGAGAAGGAACAGAACAGACGCAAGGAACCTGACAGAACAACTTAAGGAAATCGCCTGTCCACAGAAGGCTTTAACAGCTGCCAGACACAGGGAGCAGTTTGAAAAAGCTACCAGACAAGACACAGACAAAGAACTGTTCCACGCAAAGTCATTGTTCAAACAGTGTACCAACTTAATAAGAGAGACACAAGAGCCAAAGTCGTAGAAGGCCATCTGCATGCAGCCAGAGCTGAAGTCCGGGCTTTAACTCAGCAATTCGGCAATCTTAAAGAGGAGCTCAACATCACACAGCCAGCAGTGCAGACCCCCTTATCCCTGTATGCAGATACAAGGGGGGGGGAGGGGCAAAGCCCTCGACACAAGTCAACTTCCTGAAAACTTCTGCAGTGTCAGAAGGAAAAGGACTCATTCAAGTGAGTCCTGAAACAGCACATGAAGTGACATGATCTCAATCGAATGGACACAGACATCCCTGCATTCACACCAGAACTTGTAGGAGACAACGATGTCCATGCCTACCTGGGAGACATTTGACTTTCACCTGCGGTCTTGGACCAGTGTGAATCACCAAGATAGACTCCGTCTGCTCTGGGTCACCTCTAGCCCAGAGGTCCAACGCTTCCTGGCTCGACACCCAGGACCCATTCAATCAGACTACCAGCAGCTAAGACAAGCTATCATTAAGTAATTCTCAGACTCGGAGTCTGAACATGGACTGAACGCTGCCCTAGCCACTCAACAGGGCTATAATGAAACTCCCTTTGCTTACTGTCATAGACCTCAATGAGCTTACTTCGGAGCTTGCAAGGGCTTACTTCAAGAGCCTTTTCATCCGAAACCTCCAACCTATTGCAAGTCACCATTTAGGCATGCTGGCCTGCCTCCACTCAATGCCTTTAACAACTGTGTCACCTGGCACAGAAAGCCTTTAACAAACACACACAAGGCCTCCTCAGAAAGGTTCTTAAGACCCCACTGACTGTGATCTACAAAACCCAGAGGATAAAGTTGGCACCAGAAGGCACCCCGGTATGGCTTCAGCGCAAGACCCTCCTATAAAGATTCCTAGTCAGCCTAAGACTCACAACATGAAAACGTGCTCAAGGGAAGCAAGAGTCTCCATTAACAGATTTTGGATTTGGCTGCCTGAAAGGAAATCTTAAATGGACATCTAAGCGTTACATGTCAACAGACTATGCACGGCCCTCTTGAAACCTACAGACACTTGCTACATGCAATTTGAATGGACACTGCTGCGTATTTCCACAACAATGACTTGTCACAGGAACACTGCCTCCAGAGAGCACAAATGTCATGACAACAGACTGTAAGCAAATCACCTGTGCCATTTAAGCTGACGATACCTCGCAACCCTAAGATAGCTAATAACGTCAGTAGCTAGCAGTTAGCATCATTCATTCGAAGCCCTTAACTACAGCTCGTGGGCATGCAGTGCAAAGTGATCCAACCCAGTGTCATTTAACCATATTTCTGGCTCCTGATTTCTTAAACTTTTGTTTTTCCCTTACTTTGAGGTCTCCTCAGCCACTTTCGCCTTCACTATTTTAGGTGTATCCCCTCCTGGTTCAACTAAATTTGCAGTTACTTAGTTAAATTTAAATATTTAATTACATGTTAACTGTTCAGTTAGAGGAGAATTTTCCTTTTGGAGATATTTCATGTTGGGAACTACTCAATAGCACGTTGGCTAAAAACCTTAAGGAAGGAAACCATGATGTGGTCTTGAACACGCAGCAGCAGTGAGCCACTTTGGTATGATGATCAAAGCAAACTTAATGGTCGATCCAGATTGCTATTGAGTATTCCCAATTCCAGGTCACCCTGTGGTGTTAATCACTTAGCAGTCAGCTATTCACTTATTTATTTCTATCTGTTTGATGTATTTACACTAATCCCTTTCGTTCTAGTGTGGTTTCATATCTCCACAGAGCTGTAAGGAACCAGAGAAACTTTTCATTTGTGATTCTGCTTGTTCTCAACGAGTGCACCAAGTACTATGACCCTCCTACATGAGTAATCTAAATGATTACAAGGGCATAACGATAGTCATGCACACTGGTAACAAGCATTATTTGAATAGGAAAGCTGTCCTCCTTCCTTTCCCTCCTTTCCTTTACTTTTTAAGAGATCTAGCCTGAGGCGAGCCATCAGGAGATTCTGAGAAATACTTTGACCATAAGAACCATCTTAAGTCATTTATTAAATCTCGGCTTACGCCCTTAAAAGAAATACTCCCAGAATCACACAAATCTTAGCATCCAAAGCTAAGATATTGATCATAGAAGACACTTCACTAGCAAGCCATGCCCCGAAACAACAAGCTGTAGGTTACATCGCTAGCTGACCTATTAAACCTTAACCGGGTCCGTCTGAAACTTTCTTTACACTACAAAATCTTTATGACAATTCTCTGCGAACACTGGAACTACCCGCCCTCTCACAAGTCAGAGTCCAACCAGCGATTCCAGACTGCAGGGACCACAGATACTAGATAACAACCACCTGACACAGACCAACTTGGGTCAGGATGACAAGTGACAGTGCCTCGACACCTGCCGCACGAGCTCGAGGACCCATACCTTGCCACCGTCTAAATTTTCACACCTGATAGCATCGACCACGGCACCACAACCACTCCTTGAAGCACCAACCTCCAGAGAGCCACCTCTCTCTTCCAGCCGTGAGTGCCGGGTGCATGTCTGATTGTTCCGCACCTTTGACGTCGCTCGCTGTTGTCTGTTGGACGGACAACAACGTTCGAAAGAGGGGATATGTAGGGTCTGGACCAATCAAACACACAATTGTTCATTGGGGTATGAAACAATCACAGACCCCCTTTACCCAATCCACCACTGTAGGTGCCGGCAAAGTTTCAGATGGCCCACAAGGCCCCGGTTGCTATAGTGACCAGGACACCTCTGCCAGACCAGATAAACTTTACGACTCAAAAGAATGTGAATCGCAACTTCCCCAACCAACTCTCTCTTAAACAGACTGCAATAGTAACTGACTTTGTTCATTAATTCTTTAACAAACCTTCCTATGAATGAACACACCAATCCCCAAGTCAGTGTGTATTTCATTGTGGTTTGGGTATCTTGTCTTTTGGTGTAATGTTTGTATGCATGTGTTACTATAGATATGGATGGATGTGTTGTGCGGTGTAACCACATGGTCATGTTTGGTATCTCTGAATTCGTATTTTGATGGCCTAAAGGATGATGCATATTATATGTCAATACACACGCAACATATTACAGTTGCATGAATCCCTAGTAGATATGAATGAATACCCACATGCTCTCAGGAAAAGGGTCATAAAAAAAGCCCCCTTTCTATCCAAACCTCCCGCTTGGAATTTCAGCCTCTCTCATTGGTCAAACCCAGGCTGAGGGGCGTCATTCTTCTAGTCTTTAAAGGGCTCTCCCACAGTTCCGCCCTACAAACCCTTTGAAGCCATGCGGACTCTCAAGGAATTGAAAAGGACTTTCTGAACTGAACACATACGGAACCAATGCACAACAACAAAAGCTTGCAAGTATCCGTTCTTTCTACAAACGTAGATAGCTGCGTTTAAGGCGTTTTATAAAAAACGATTTCAGGTTGTTCAGAACCGTTCATTCCTGTACCATGAAACTCTCTCTCACTCTCTTTTCTCTCTCATACTCTCTCTCTCACGTGTTCTTTGTCTATTTGTGTTTTATGTACGTTTGTCTATGTGCGATCGTTTGTAAGTAGAATAGTTTAATAAACAACCATATATTCACATATAATGATTCTCTGTGCTGAATGCTTACATTACAAAAGTCACTTAAACTGTTTCGATCTCATATTGCTACCTTAAGCCCTATTTTGTTCAATTGTTTTAACTCCCTTCTGATTAGTAAAACACGTTGCCGTGACGACGAGCCAACGTCAGAGTAATGGGTATCACTGAAGAATTTGCTGGACAAAGAAACAAGTCGATATCATCATTACTGTTACTGATCAGAAGCTGGAAATTGCGTATATTTAATGACGATTATTATACACAATTTCCTGTGAGTTAAACTACTTTCCCTGACTGAAATGTATGTTTTAAATAACTCATTTCATCCTATTCATTGGTCAAAAAGACCTGGTGGAGAACACATGTGAAGTAAGAAACACTTGTACACACATGTTGATCAATTTGAAATTCTTTGAGCTAATAAAATTCTCTACATCATCTAATCCTAGTGTAAAGAATGCATCACTGTGTATAATATAATACATTAAATTGTTTAAAGTTAAACATTAAAATTTAAGAATTTAATTAAACCTTTTAAGTTACCAACATAATTTTGATGATTTGTGTTGACATAATGTTGATCATGACATTAACTTATTATTGTGTGTAATGTAAACTCAAATTTATGTGTTAATTGTTTTTTTTTAAATATTAAGTTACCCAATGATACAGTAGTAACACTGACTCTTTGTGCAATGACAGTGCTAATGCCAGTGACAAGTAATATCTTACTTTTCATTTCATTTACATACTAAATAAGTAAAAAAGATAAAATTTATTGGTTGGAGCAACTTCATTTTTTTTTTTGAGTAAATGTTTATGTTACAAATGATTCTAACTAAGTGTAGTTGGTTGGTTGAACATAATTTCATTAGAAGACGCAAACTGTTGCGTTCATTTTTTTTTTTTTTTAGAGTGGCACATTAGTTTCTGTGAGGCTTTTTTCTGTTTGTAAAAGAATAAATGCACTTTTTAATGAATGAGTGAGCATATAGATTATTAGATACCCTGACTGAGAAATATTTTGACTGTGTTCCTTTAGGTTTTGATCACCATCTACTGGTTGGGCCGAGCAGCCAATAGCAGCACCACATGCAACGGGCCCGCTCTGGACCTGCCCAAATTTGAGCGACTGCTGTCACAGATGAGAAAGGTAAAAACAAATCAAAACCACTTGCATTTCTATTTGTCATTAACACTAGAAATATGATTTTATATAATTGGTGACATGTACAGAACAGCATTAATCTGATAAATGTCAACATATTTTATTGTTTGTTCTGAATCCGCCAAATCTAGAGACCCTCTTCATTTGGACTAGTTATCACCAGGATTTAGACCTTTTCTAAATTTTGTCACACACACACACACACACACACACACACACACACACACACACACACACACACACACACACACACACATGTTGGGTTTACATGTTTTATGGGGACATTCCATAGGTGTAATGGTTTTTATACTGTACAAACCGTACTTTCTATCGCCCTACACCTACCCTACACCTAAACCTAGCCCTCACAGGAGATTGTGCACACTTTTACTTACTCAAAAAAACTCATTATGCATGATTTATAAGCCTGTTTCCTCATGGGGACCTAAGAAATGTCCCCACAAGGTCAAAATCTACTGGTATTCCTATCCTTGTGGGGACATTTGGTCCAGGTGTGTGTGTGTGTGTGTGTACCATTTGGAATACCAGGTACACACACACACACACACACACACACATTTTTATTGCTTTTCTAAAATATTGTGTTGATGTTTGCAGCATTTTTGTGTCATTTTGCGGTGGGAACACCAATATTTTTTGTAATTAGTATTAGTAGTATTTTTAGTATTTTTGTAATTAGTATTAGTAACATTAAACTTGCAATTACCTGTCAAGTTACTTTTATTTATATAGTGCTTTTTACAAAGCAGCTTTACAGTATTACAGAAAAACAGTTTGTCAATAATGCAAAAGGACAATAGTAAACACTCAATTTTCAGTTAAAGTCAGTTCATCATCGATTCAGTGATGTCATTGTCTAAGCTCAGTTCAGTTTAAATAGAATCTCTGCAATCAAGTTGACGATATTGCTGGAAATTAAGTTTCCCCAACTAAGCAAGCCAGAGGCGACAGTGGCAAGGAACCAAAACTCCATCGGTGACAGAAATGGAGAAAAAATTTAATGGGAGAAACCAGGCTCAGTGGGGAGCCAGTTCTTCTCTAGCCAGATGAAACCAGCAGTTTAATTTCAATCTGCAACAAAGTCAGATTTTGCAGAGGACCCGTCTGGTTCCTATGGTCTTGTGCCAATGGCCGTCTAGGTGATGAGGTCTTCTCACTGGGGATCTGTCTCTGGGGCTCATCTAGTTGACATGGTCTCCGCTGACATTTAGGGCTGCAGAAGTCATGTCTAGGTGCTAATCCACTATCTGGACTGGATACGGACTGGATTCCAGCCCAATGATTTTGATATTATATCAACTGGGCAGATTTTGAGAACATATCGGACATGAAGGACTATAATGCGATAAGAGCTCGCTCATGTACTGAGAATCCGCTGACATTCAGGGCTTTGTAAGTAATTAGCAAGATTTTAAAATGTATAAAATGTTTAATAGGAAGCCAGTGCAGTGTTGATAGAACCGGGCTAATATGGTCATACTTCCTGGTTTTAGTAAGAATTCTAGCTGCTGCATTTTGAACCTGCTGGAGTTTGTTAATAAAGTTTGAAGAGTAACCACTCAATAAAGCATTACAATAATCTAACCTTAAGGTCATGAACACATGAATTAACATTTCTGCATTTGACAGAGCATAAGTCGCAATTTAGATGGAAAAATGTGGTTTTACAAATGCTAGAAACATGACTTTCGAAGTAAATATTCCTGTCAAATAGCACGCAAAGGTTCCTAACTGGCAGAATTGGCAGAGCAGCCGTCAAGTGTTTTTCATTAGTTTTGTGAAGTGGTATGTTTTGTTGAGCCATGAAGAAATATATAGCTCAGTATCATCAGCATAACAGTGAAAGCTAACACCATGTCTCCCAAGGGTAATATGTAAAGTGTAAAAAGTAATGCTCCTAGTACTGAGCCTTGTGGTACTCCATACTGCACTTGTAATCATGTGATATCTCATCATTCACTGCTATGAATTGATGGCGGTCAGATAAGTATTATTTGAACCATGCCAACCAATATCAGCGTAATTTTCTAGTCTGTTTAAGGAAATGTTGTGGTCGATAATCTTAAACACAGCACTAAGATCCAGTAGCACTAATAGGTTAGGGGAAATTGCTTCTGATGAGATCAGGCTCTGGACAACAAAGGATAACATACAGTAACCCCCGCTCAGGAACTGCTTTGTTTTCCTTTACTCTTATCATCGTAAATCCCTCTCACAGCCAAAGCCACGAAGGAAAAACACATCTTCACATCCATTCACACAAAATGGAAACAAGATTGACTAAACCTTCCTTAATATTAATTTACAGAACTATATATATTTAATGAGTGCCCTGTGTGGTACAACAATGTATGCAACATTGCCTATTAAAGTAAATACTGTATACACAAATTGATAATTTATATATATATATATATATATATATATATATATGTGTGTGTGTGTGTGTGTGTATGTATGTATGTATATGTGTGTATTTTTTTTAACGCTGTCACAATACTAAACCTTCCTTAATAGTAATTTACAGAACTATATATATTTAATAAATGCTCTGTGTGGTACAACAGTGTATGCAAAATGACCTATTAAGGTTAATACTGCATACACATATTGATACATTTTATGCGTCTCCCAGAAGATAATAAGATGGTGTACAAGAGGCATCATTGTGGAAAAAATTATTACTCATCTTTTATTTACATTTGAACAAAAAGTGGCATGTCCAAAATTATTCATACCCTTCTCAATAAATCAATAGAAAAGCCTTTATTGGCTATTACAGCAATTAAACGCTTCCTATAATTGCTGACCAGCTTTTTGCATGTTTTTGCTCATTCATCTTTAGCGATGAGCTCCAACTCTTTCAGGTTGGAGGGTGTCCTTGCCATCACCCTGATGTTTAGCTCCCTCCACAGATTCTCAATTGGATTTAAGTCAGGACTCTAGCTACAAAACAATGTTTTTTTTCTGCTAACCATTTCTTCACCACTTTTGCTGTGTGTTTTGGGTGCTAAAATGTCCACTGGTGCCCAAGGCCAAGTTTCTCTGCAGACTGCCTGATGTATTGATAAGATTTTTGATGTATTGCTCCTTTTTCATTGTGCTGTTTACTGTGATTAGGTTCCCTGGTCCACCAGCTGAAAAACACCCCCAAAACATTAGGTTCCTACCACCATGTTTGACAGTAGGGATGGTGTTCTTAGGGATGAATGCGGTTTTTTTTACGCCAAATGAAGGCTACGTCATTGTGGCCAAACAATTCAATTTTTCATCTGACCATAAAACAGAAGACCAGAAGTCTTCTTCTTTGTCCAGATGAACATGTGCAAAGGCCAAGCAGGCTTTTGTATGCCTTGTCTGGAGAAGTGGTGTCCTCCTTGGTCTGCGTCCGTGGAACCCGACGGTGTGCAGTGTCCGTTGGACTGTCTGCTTTGAGATGTTGCCACCAGCATAGCCCAGATTCATCAGGATGGCTTTGGTGGTGATCCTTGGATTCTTTTTTACCTCTCTCACTATCCTCCTGGCCAGCACAGGTGTCACTTTTGGTTTCCGACCACGTGATCTGAGATTTTTCACAGTGTGAAACGTCTTGTATTTTTTAATGATACTTTGCACTGTAGCCACTGGAACTTCAAAACATTTAGATATGGTCTTACAGCCCTTTCCTGACTTGTGAGCAGCCTACACCCATGAACCCTTTACGCTTAAAGCTTTATCTGGTTGCATTATGTTTTTATACTTTATGTTTAGCTGTTTTATTCTTTTTAATTAATTAATTTATTTTTTTGCCCGTGGGATACCATGAAAATTAATAGCAACTCAATAACCTACCGTTCTGGCAGTTTTTACCTTTGATATTATAAATATTAATAATTATTAAGAATAAAGTTAAGCATTGGCTCAAAGTATGTAGGCGACTTTTTGGCAGGAGCTGTTGCCATGGTGAATCATAATTTCGAAAGCTCCATTGATAATGTCTTTTCATAGTTGTGGTGCAAGTACTAAACTCAGAGTCAACCTACTCAGAGTGGATTTAACTAACATAGTTAAGCTGTTCTGAAACTGAAAACTCAGCGTTTCCCATCTCAGGGTGCCAATTTAGAGTTCAAGTTTAAACTCAGAACTGGTTGAACATCTTTATTAAAACGGGCCCAAGAACCATGGCTAAACTTCAAAATAAAAGACATGAAAACAAGAACATGAAACAAAACCCAAAACAAATCCCAAAACCCCACATTACAGTGTGAAAATTCTGCTTTTCTTATTCATTCTTTGTGCTGTAATACAGTCAGTAAATGAAAAGATGTTATTCTTATCCTATAATGAAATACGTATGTGACAATTTAAATCATTCAAACTGTAAAGGCAAAAGTTCATTGTTTATGCAAATGCTCCCTGGTGTTAGTATTTTTTAGATCAGTGTGTGATATATTGAGTGTGAGAGTTTGTTACCGCAACACCATGTCTACAACGAGCATGACATATTAAATTGGGCTGCACCACAATGTGTAGCAACAATTTTGGGTGATGTTGGGAGCATCAGTTTACAGATGGTGTCACATTATATTGTGTCTAGTGTAGACAGTATAATTACTATTGTGTCTCTTTGATTTTGTTGTGTCAAATCATGCCACTTGTGTCTGTTATAGTGTTTAATTGTACAAAAGCATATAAAAATTGTGTAGGCTATACTTTGCATCCTGTTTTATGACAGGTGGCAATAACACCACCAACAATGTTGGAGAGTCAACTAGTTACTGGTTACTTGTATGTTTAAAATACCATTAAATGTGTATTAGTAATACTATCAATAATTGATTTTGTATATTGCAACACCACAATTTAATCACTGAATTTTATTAATATTATCATGAACTGTCTAGATAGAATTAAAAAAGATAGATAAAAATAGAATTGATGTATACAAGTTGTGAAGAAGTTGTGTAACATAAAAGAAAAAAAAAATAGTAAAATTTTTTTGCATTTAACACTGCAGTGTGTTTTGCTTTTTCTCAAGTTTATCAGAACAGGCCTGTGACCCACAAGTTGAAACACAATGTACTAAGAATCTACTAAGAAGATTGTACTAAGAAATAATTTAAGCAATTTAAACAAGCTTTTTTCCCACTTTTGACAAAGCAGATCTGTTAATTTATTGTTTTTTAATCAATTTTGTCTTTTGGTGAAATGGCAAAATTGTCATTGTGATTTGCTGGAGGATCCACTTGGAGGAATCTTAAGCTGCAAACTTTTTATACTATTGTACTGTATGTGCTTGTGTGTGTTTCTCAGGAAGCAGAGGAGTGGGACAGCCCAAAGCGTAGCATCAGAGACAGTGGTTACATAGACTGCTGGGAGTCCAAGCGCAGTGACTCTCTTTCCTCGCCGAGGCACATGCGAGACGACTCGTTTGACAGCCTGGACTCCATCGGCTCACATTCCCATCAAACCCCCTCACCTGACGGTCTGCTTGCCCACGGCTACAGCGATGGTAAGTGTGATGCACGCATTAAAACATATTTTTAAAAAAATGACTTATTCATGGGTGGGCAATGTATGAGCTTAAAAAATGAATTCAAGGTTAAAATTTGACAACCAGTCAAAACATTAAAGGTATTTGTCCCACAAATCCCCACAGAAGAAAAAATGTGGAAGATGGTATCCATGGTTTGAAACAGACCTAGTCCAAAGCCCTGTTTCCTTTATTGACTGCTGCTAATGCTAATGTCCTCAAATCCTTCTACTTTATAGCCTTAGGCCATTTCAGATTTTAGCCATATTTATAATCTTTTATTTTTCAAACGGTATTTTGGTCCCAGTTCCCAAACAAAAGATTAATTTAAAAGATGAATCTGGTAAAATGTTATTAAAAATCTATCCTCTAAAACTTTACTCAGACAAATGGAATGCCTTATTGATATGTGCAATTTGCCATGGCTGTTATTTCACATCACACAGTTGTGACATCATGCGGGTTTAATCCATGTAGTTTCAGTGAGCTCTGGAGTCTTCCTAGGGACTGCCAGATTGTGAGATTGTGAGTAGTAGTTTGTGTGGAGGAGATGACTTCACAAGCATATGCAATGGAGGGGGAGCCAGGTGGTAGCAAGGTTCATTAATCAATGTTCTTTATTTGTGTATAGGAGGTGAGCATGAGTACTGGTGCAGAGCAGTATCGTCTTGTACTTTATGTCCTTAGAAGTGTCAGCATCTACTTGAGTGTGTGGTCTGCCACTTTGTCCTTTATCCGGACATCTGCTGACCTTACATGACTATCAGCGCTTTGATGTACTTTAGTCATTCTGCTGACTGGCCAAAGAGCCCTAAGAAGTTGCAGGTCCATCAACAGACAACCACAAGGTCCACTGCCGATGATGTAAGGTTGGCAGGTAGTACCTTATAAACCTAGACCAGAAGGTCTGCCAAAACCTGACGGTGCCTCCATCTTTTCCTGTTCAAGTGTCCCAACTTTACCTGGAAGGGCCCAAAACAGTCCACACCTGGCCGATTTATGAAGATGTAGATGGGCCACAGGTATGTCTGACATCTTGGGTACCCATGGTTTAGCCTTCCATCTTCTACACTTCTATAAGGAGCTTGGTGGCTGGATACCTAGGATCCAGGATGATGGGGTGTTTGAACACAGGATTGAGAGCTTCAGCCTGCCACCATCTACCACCAATGCATATGATTGCCTCCTTAGGTAAATAGGCCCACTGGCTTGCCCTCCTTGAGGTGGTGCAGTTCTTCTGGGAAACAGTTGTGCTGGATTCTCTTGTAGATCATTTTTTCTTTTTGTTAGTAATCCGAAGCAGTAACAGGGTTACCCTGTCCAGCCGCCCCGTGAAGCTCACGAACCACAGCCTCAACCTTTTTTTTTCTTTTTCTTTTAAGTGTGTTGTTCACCTTGTAAAGAACATGGCAAGGTCATGTTAGTCACAATACTGCAGGAGACAGACTTTCTGTACTCTGACGAATCTGGATTAAGCAGTTTAGGAGGTTGGGATGGCCAATTGTCAGGTCCCTTAAGGAGGAACAAGGGCACTTGGCTCCAGCAATTAGGCAAGGCAAGTTTCACTAAAGTCTTACCCTGTGTGACATCATCAGCAGGATTCAATGAGGAGTCCACGTAACTCCAGGTATTGGATTTGGTGAGCTCTTGGATTTCGGGTACACAGGTACTTACAAAGGCATAATTCTGACTGTAGCCAGGTGAGCACCATGGTGGAATTACTCCAAAGTAAAATCTGGTTAGTCTTCAAGGTCAGCTCATTCTCCAACACTTTTGCCAACTGGGCTGCTATTAGGGCACAGCAAAGCTCTAGACGTGGATCTGAGTGTCACCGCTGGGGAGCAACTTTTGATATCGCTGCCAGAAATGACAGGAAGACTTGGTCCTAAATGTCCTCGTTACGCATGTAAGAACTGAGCCATAGGCTTTCTCCGAAGCATCACTAAATATGTGGATCTGTCGAAAGACAGCGGTATGATTCACATGAGCTAGAACATAATCTCAAGGTAGGGTTATGCGAGGCAACAGGTGGAGTTCGGCTTTCCACTCTCATCAAGCTTGCTGGAGCTCCTGAGAAAGGAGGGGGTCATTCCGGTGATAGTGCTTATTCCACATGCTTTGGAAAAGTAACTTGGTTTGGGTTGTGTAGGGTAATATGAACCCTAGGGGATCGTACTGATGAGCCAGACCTTTATATACATTGCGCAATAGTAAGTATGTCAGCGGTCAGCAGGTGGCTCTAATACACAAAGTTGTCCGATTCCCAATGTCAACTAAGTCCAAGAGTTAACTCGAACAGACCAGTGTCATTGTGTAAGACCCAGTGCTCCATACTGTCTGACCTTGCTTCCTTCGGTAGATGTGCGATGACCGTAGGGATGTTACATGCCTACTGCCAGATCTCAAACCAACCTGATGCCAGAATCTTCCTGAGTTTGTCCATCAACCTTATGGCTTTAGCTGCAGTTGGTAAGCTCGGAAGGCAATTATTAATGTAGAAACAGCATTCAACCGAGTCTCTGACACCATCCTCTGGAACAGTGTGATCTCTGACATGATGTTGAAGAGCAAAGGTGGCACAACAAGGTGAGCATGTGGTGCCAAAGGGCGGGAATAGCCACTCGAAGATATCAGGGGGATTCTCACGCTTCATATCTCTCCATACAAACCTGAGAAGTGGCCGGTCCACATCTGCTTCTATCAAAACAAGTGGCTTAACCTGCCCGAATGGTTTGATAGGGAGGCCTGCCAGACACCTATCAATAAATATGAGCTCATCTTTAACATGGATATGGGATATGAATGGTCCACTAGGCTGAGACGCTTCAATCCAAATGCTTCTTTTTCGATATGCAAAGGGTGCTATGCAGAAGGAGACAGATTATCCCTTCAACGTTTGGTCCAAGTTGGTCAACAGCCTATGGAAGGAGCATAGTGTGTTCCGATCCATTGTCCAATGCATAGGTGTCAAGAGTGTGGTCATTATTCCGAAGAAGCAATCTCACAACTTTTAAACAGGACACAGATGGAGGTTGATGGCTGGTCCAGGTCAAGACCCTCACCTGGGTTCCTGTTTTGCCACCCAGCACCCTAGTGTTGGCCACCACATCTGATTTTCCGGCCGAGATGACCACCACGTCTGATCCCCCGGCTGAGTTGGCCACCATGTCTGATCCCCTCAGCTCCGCCATGGCTTCCTAAGCTCCCTGCTTGGTCATGGCTCTATGGACTGCCTGTTCCGCCATGGTTCCCTGAGCTCCCTGATCCACCATGCACCTTTGGACTGCCTGTTCCTCCATGGCCCCCTGAGCTCCCTGAACTGCCCTGGAGGCCTGGAGGCTGGTACAAGGCAGCTGTAACAAACCCTTAGCTTGGAACACGCAAGCAAAAGTACCTGAAGTGAAGGTTTGTTCGCTGGAGCTTAACCTTGTTGCAAATGTCTCTTTGTCTTCTGCCTCTCTGGGCTAGAGACTCAGAACTTGGTCAATCTTCTTTGTCTCTCTCGGATGGAGACTCAGGACATGCTGCATCTGTTGTTGCCTTGCTGGACGAAGACTCTTAACGTGGAATATCTCTTTCCTCACAGGCTGGAGGCTCACAATGTGGTTGTTTCTGTTGCCGCCTCAAAGCTGGAGACTCGAAGCGTGAAGTATCTGTTTCTGTCTCTGGACAGTAGACTCAGAATGTTGGAGTTTCTGCTAGTGTCATGTTCTGTCACTGAATCAATGATGAAATTACTTTAACTGAAAAATTGAGTGTTTACTATTGTTCTCAAGCATTATTGACACACTATTTTCCTGTTTAACACTGTAAAGCTGCATTGACACAATCTGTATGGTAAAAAGTGCTATATAAATCAAGGTAAAATAAAGGTAATGGTCAAGACTGTCACAAACTCTGTCTATGGTCTTGCTTCTGTCCGCCACCAGAGGTCGCCTCACCAATCCATTGACATTCACACTATACAGACTGTTGCACTACACACCGGACTACTTCCCATACTCCACCTCACTCATTATGCACACAGCTGGAGCCAATCATGATCTGTATAAATACGAGGCCATTACAATCATTCTAGGCTGAGTATTGCTGAGCATTTAGCACTCTCCTAGTGTTAGCTACAATTACAGAGCCATTTCCTAGTTTCCTTAGTGTAAGTTAAGTCTTGTTATCTAGTGTAGTCAACGCTAATTTACTGTGTTAATTCTCACTGATTGTTCCACTACAGGCCGTGGCAGCGACTCAGAGTATGACACCCCCCAGAGAAAGATGCCAGACATGCGCAAGGATGACATGCTGGTCCGGCGAACTTCCTACAGTGAACCCCGGACCACAGTTCCTTTTAACCAGTATTTGCCCAACAAGAGTAACCAGGGCTCATACATACCTGCACCAGTGCGATGCCCTCATGCAGACAGAGATGACAGCCACAAAAGCTGGAGCAACATAACCTCTCCAGTTGGAGGAGAGAGACCTTTCAGGTAAATCTAATCTGAGATTAATTCTGGTGTGTTGATATACTGCAGCGATTGATTTACCATCTGGTACATTGTTTTAATTTGTAGTACATTGGATAGAGTGACTTGCTACAGAAATCATTTTTTTAGCCTTTTTCCAGCCAAAATTTGTAAAGGGGGAAACTACTATGCTTAAGACGCAATTACTTTTGTGTGAGGAGGTCAAAGATCAGGCATTTAGTTAGATTCAAATACCAATTCTGAAAACGGTTTTCTCTAATATCTCCATAATTTCTACAAAAATCTAGAAATAATGGAGATATTAGAGAAAACTGTTTTCAGAAATAGTATTTGAATCTAACTAAATCTAACTAAAAGCCACTTGGCTTCTGTGATGTAGAGTAAAAAAATGAGAAGAAGAAATAAATAAACAACCAGCATTTTCCCCATCTTATCTGCCTTCTCTCCTGAAGCACACACTCCAGCCACTACCACTGTTCCACAAAGATCAGTTTACAGAACAAATAACTAAAATTCCCCTGTGTCCCAAAAAGTGGATGAAAACTTCATTTGTAAGTGATTGGCAATATTATAGCAACCAAAGGGATTGCAAGGTTTTGGTCTTCTTCTTTTTTTCTTTTTTTGCAGTTTTGATTTTGTAGTGCTGTGGTTTAAGAGGGGTGGTTGATTTAAACCAGATGTGAGCATTAATTGACTTGGAGCTACAGACTGCTCTGAACCACTAGACTGACACTATGAACATAGCCAGGGACTAATATAAAATTAAAATGCTAATTTACACTAACTGAAAACATGATGCTAATGTATCAAATTATAATCCCCTGTAATTGCATTCAGTGTAATTGTAAGTGCTTTCAGTGCTGTGTATTAATGCCCTTATTTATTGTTTAGAGTATTATGTTTAGAATTGTCTATTAACATTCTACTATTTCTGTAGTATGCAGTTCATATATTGTACACAGTATGTCAGGGTTGTCCAAACTCGGCCCTGGAGGGCTGGTGTCCTGCAGAGTTTAGCTCCAACCCTAATTGAACACACCTGTACCAGCTTATCAAGTTCTTACTAGGCATACTAGAAACCAGAGATTGTCTTACTATAGGAAGATGAGAAGGTCTGTATTACTAATGTAAGGGATAATCAACAGTTTGCTGTGCGTTAAAGGATTTTAAATGCACAACGTGGAGAAGAAAAACTGCAAAAAAGTAATACAGACCCTCTCATCTCCCATGGAATAATATTGGAGAAAGCTAACTTGGATCACGTGTCCCTTAATAACCACATAATAATAACAATTATAATTATAATAATAATAATAATAATAATAACCACTTAATAATCACATTACAGCCTTGACGTCATTGAATTTCAGTCAGAGTTGTGCGACACTCAATTGCTGTTTATGGATACCATAGGAATGAATGCAAAATGCCTATAAAAATAAATAAAGCCTCTTCTCCACTGACATCTATTAAAAAATGGCCTCTGGTCTCCTTTTCCACGTACTGCCAGACCAGAAATGTTAGCTTTAGCCTTTGCACTTTTTTAGCTAACGGTTGCAGGCTTTCCTTCTAGAGCAGGGGTCCCCAAACTAAGGCCCGGGGGCTGAATGCGGCCCGCCCCCATATTTGGACTGGCCCTCTGAACAATGCCAGAGACATATTTTGAAAATGTAATTTTAAATATGTTTTACTTATGTCGGTATTTGATAATAAAGGTTGGCTTTCAAGCTAAAATTTCCCTTAGTTATTAACATAGGTATAATTATTTGTTAAAGAGAATGGTACATTCAACGTAATGTGTCATCGCGATCAAACAGGTGATGCACGAGCCAGCTAGAAAAGAGCGATGACTAAATGACTAGCACTGCTACTTCACTCATCTCCCAGTTACCCAAAGTTTTTCTCGGTTGGTTGTGCATCTTTTTCTTCCACACTTTTTTCAACTCAACTTTGTTAACATGCTTGGATGCAGCACTCTGTGAACAGCCAGCTTCTTTGGCAATCAATGTTTGTGGCTTACCCTCCTTGTGAAGGGTGTCAATGATTGTCTTCTGGACAACTGTCAGATCAGCAGTCTTCCCCATGATTGTGTAGCCTAGTGAACCAAACTGAGAGACCATTTTGAAGGCTCAGGAAACCTTTGCAGTTGTTTTGAGTTGATTAACTGATTGGCATGTCACCATATTCTAATTTGTTGAGATACTGAATTGGTGGGTTTTTGTTAAATGTGAGCCAAATCATCACAATTGAAAGAACCAAAGACTTAAACTATTTCACTCTGTGTGCATTCAATTTATTTAATACACAAGTTTCACAATTTGAGTTGAATTACTGAAATAAATGAACTTTTCCATGACATTCTAAATTACTGAGAAGCACCTGTATATCTTTTGAATAGAAATGATCATTTGTCTGTCTGGTGCATAAAAATAATAAACTATTCTAGCATTAAAAGGTATAATAAATACAGGTAAAATCATAATAAAATAATAATAATAATAATAATAATAATAATTAATAATAATAATAATAATAATAATAATAATAATAATTAATAATAATAATTAATAATAATAATAATAATAATAATAATAATAATAATAGTAGTCTGTCCAGCCCATGGAATTTTATTTTATAAACCGACCCGGCCCCCCGTTAAAGAAAAGAAAATTATGTGGCTCGCTCAGAAAAAAGTTTGGGGACCCCTGTTCTAGAGGCTTTGCTAGAAACTTCCAGGCAGGTGTGTTGAGGCAAAGTGGAGGTAAACTCTGCAGGACACCAGCCCTCCAAGAACGAGTTTGGACACCCCTGCAGTATGTAAATATATTCTGCATGCATAGAATACAAATGACTTATGGTATTTGTCAAAATGTGCAGTAAACTGCAGACTTTACTGTTTGAACACTGTATCCCATAATGCAAAGCTATGTCTTGACCTTTTATTTAAAATGTCATGAATGAACTGGAATCATTGTGAACTGAAACTTTTTAACATCAACTATACATTTTAGGAAAGGTGGCGTGAGGCCAAGTATGGTGGGAATACTAGGAATTTGTGCTCTGCATTTAACCCATCCAAGTGCACACACACAGTAGTGAACACACACCCGGAGCAGTGGGCAGCCATTGCTGCGGCGCCCGGGGAGCAGTTGGGGGTTCGATGCCTTGCTCAAGGCACCTCACCTCAGTCGTGGTATTGAGGGTGGAGAGAGCGCTGGTGCTTCACTCTCCCCACCTACAATCCCTGCCGGACCTGAGACTCGAACCTGCAACCTTTGGGTTACAAGTCCGACTCTCTAACCATTAGGCCACGGCTGCCCCATTAGCACCCCATTAGCACTCTCTTGACTCATGAAGTGAAGTTATGTTTTACTCAAAACTGGCTAAAGTAATAATAATAATAATAATAATAATAATAACAACAACAACAACAACAATAACATACAAGTAAATATTGCTAAAAACTGATAAATGTTTTATGGAACCAAAAAGATAAATGGACAATATTAAATTACAACATAACTGTCACGGATGCGTGTGGAAATAGAGCGTACGAAGACAGGAATGAAATCACAGGTAGTAATTTAATAAGTTCAAGACAGGTAAATCCATTGAAGGCAGGAACACACATCACAAAACAACCTTGTAGAGGGAAAAACCAAATAAGAGCATACAAGAACTAAACCAAAACACACAGATTGATGGGGGTGTTACAATAACATTACAAAGTACAATATAAAAAATGGATATTAATTAGGGGTGTAACGGTTCACGGGGATGTATTGAACCGTTTCGGTACGGCCTGTTCGGTTCGGTCCACTTGCTTACCGTTTTGGTATATTTTTTTAAATTTATTATTAGCGTGATATTAAGCGCAGCGGAACAATGTTCCTAGGCGAGTTTCCGCACGGACGCTATTGAGTGACGCACAGTAACACACGCACAGTTAAAGGAACACTCCACTTTTTTTGGAAATTGGCTCATTCTCCAACTCCCCCCGAGTTAATAAGTTGATTTTTACCATTTTGAAATCCATTCAGCCGTTCTCCTGTTCTGGCGATATCACTTTTAGCATAGCTTAGCATAAATCATTGAATCCTATTAGACCAGTAGCATCGCGTTCAAAAATGACCAACGAGTTTCGATATTTGTCCTATTTAAAACTTGACTCTTCTGTAGTTATATCGTGTACTAAGACCAGCGGAAATGTAAAGCTGCGGTTTTCTAGGCCGATTTAGAAGATATTTACTTTGGTGCAGATCCTGAACCGTATCAATTTGAACCAGAATTCACAGAAGCTAATGTTTTGGTACGCGAAAGACAAGAAAGTGTGTCTGAACCGCCTTGGACAGAAGGGATGAGGAGAGCAGATTCGAGCTGGTGGGGCTTGCCAACCCATGCCAACTGAAAGTGAGTGCCGGTGCTGTCGCGAGTGGGACCAGGTATTGCCATCGATGGCAAGGGTGGATCTACCTGATGAGGAAGTGGCATGTCGCAACATCCGAGGACTTGGATGCAATGCTGCATCCTGCAGTAGTAGATTTTTTTCCCGGTTTGACAAAATAAACTAGAAAAAACGTCACACGCCGAGTGGACCTAATGGCCAGCTATCGCAAGAATAAGTTATTCCTGCAACCACTACAATATATAATATAAAGATTTTAAATGCATACTGTCAGTTTTCATTTTCAGGCTTATATTCATGATGTACACTTTTACTCAAAACTGACTTTAAAACACCACCGACTGTTCGCAATAACTTTCTTTTGCAATCACACATGGAATTTGGTCATAGCAAATACTAGGCCAACTGTTCGCCCAAAACAAAACTACTCTTCAGGGGTTGCATTTCACAGGTAACGTTAGTCAACAATAGCAATTAATCATGTTACACTTACAGCCATGGGCGATGCTCCTCGTTTTCCTGTCTGTAACGTTAGTTTGAAGATTGTTGGGATCGCCGTGTCCTTTAGACGCCGTGCTGTAGTACCGGTAAAACTATCCAAATAGTCATCTGATTCAAAATCCTCGGAGCAAACACGCCATTTCTTGATCGATTCTAACGGTGTTTTGAGATCCATATTCAGAGCAGCCAGCCATTGATTCATTAGTCGAAATTGCTTTTTTTTTCGTGGGAATTCTATGAAACATGGTAGTGTAGTGAATTTTACAGGAGACTCATCTCATTTTAACTTGGTCCACCTAGGGACGCCAATTATGAAGTGAGTTCTGCTTTCGCCCACTAGAAAAGCGAAATAGTGTAGTGATGGGTACTCGCGTCACAGATGACGTAATGATTCTTGGATCACATGTCACTTAATGTGTGGTAATGAGTACATCACATAAGAAAGATTGGTGGGATATCTAGCTTGTAGAACCTCTCACTGTATTATCAACACAAGGAAGACACAAGTGTAATAAAATTAATTTATTAACAAATGATAGACAAGAGTAATCAACTATTAAATGAATACAATAAATGCAAAAGGAATAAAGTGCATAAGATGCATAAAATGTGATTCAGTTGGGTGTTACTATGTCATAGCTATGTTATCTTATGGAAAGATAAACTGTTGCTACTCTGAAACAAATAAGGTGAAGAACCTTATTTTGCATCAAACAAATAAATGAGCTATTATTTGTTATCAACTGCAATCAGCTATACAATATCTAATGTAAATTAGAAAAATCATATACTGATAGTACACAACAATGCCAAGGTCTCTGGAAGAGGATTGGAAGTGATATTTACGTTCTCTGTGGTTGATTGAGCAGTCCGGTAGCGGTGAATTCTTCCACTGGTTGTGCTGGGAGCAGTCAGCGGGAAAAGGAGCAGGAATCCGTTTCGACAGCCTTGAGCATGAAGCGCTGTAGGATGCTGTTCTCCTGGAGCACCAAAGGGTCCTAAGATCTGGAACACGCAGATGTGGCCCTGGTGTAGGTGCTGAAGGCCCTTAGCTTGGAACACGCAAGCAAAGGTACCTGAAGTGAAGGTTTGCTTGCTGGAGCTCAACCTTGTTGCAAATGTCTGTTGGTCTTCTGCCTCTCTGGGCTAGAGACTCAGAACTTGTTCAATCCGCTTTGTCTCTCTCGGATGGAGACTTAGGACGTGCTGCATCTGTTGTTGCCTCGCTGGACGAAGACTCTGAACGTGGAAAATATCTCTTTCTTCACAGACAGAACGTGGTCGTATCTGCTGCTGCCTCAAAGCTGGAGACTTGAAGCGTGGAGCGTCTGTTTCTGTCTCTCTGGACAGTAGGCTCAGAATGGTTGTGTCTGTTAGTGTCTCTCTCTTGTGGAGCTGGAGAATGAATGAAGGTATCTGTAGCTGCCTTCCCAGTAACGGCTGCAGACTCAGAAAGAAGTTCGATCTGTTACTGTCCCCTAGACGTGCCGGAGACTCAGAATGGAGGTGTAGCTGTTATTGTCTCACCCTTGCAGGTCAGACTCAGTACTTTGTTAGTGCTCTGTTAGTGTCTCACCCTGCCGGGCCTCAGACTCAGAACTTTGTTGCTCTGTTAGTGTCCCTTCCCCTACGGGACTCAGACTCAGAACGAAGTTGCTCTGTTAGTGTCCCTTCCCCTACGGGACTCAGACTCAGAACTTTGTTGCTCTGTTAGTGTCCCTTCCCCTACGGGACTCAGACTCAGAACAAGGAGTGTCTTTTGGAGAGGTACCTTTATAACTTTTCGATGAGGAGGAGATTGCAACTTGGTGCTTCTCCATTTCCATGCTGTGATTGGCTGGTTCCATCAGAGCGGGGGGACATGGGGTAGCCCACCCTTCTTTCCTCTTGTGGAAGTCATTTGCATAGTCCAAACACAAAGTTAAAAAAGGTGTCAATAATGTTTTACTGGTGCATTTCTCATTTTCCAAAACACAATCAGAAAACATTTGGTCATGTAATGAACACATTAAGTCCAAACATGGTGGGAAAAGATTGAACTGTCATGCATGCATTCATTTGTCCATTAACAGCTGAGTTTGTGTAAGATGTTGCACTACACATCGCTGTCAGTGAGAATACTTATTTCTCTGAATAAGTATAAGATGTGTGTGTTATGGTTCGCATCAGTTCAAGGTTTGAAAACATAGTTATGAATGGATTTGGATGGATCTTTGTGATCTCTCTTTGTTTCACCCACTGCTGTTGCGTCTGGAGATCCTAAGGAATTTTTATGGCTATCACAGGACCAAACCTTAGTGACCAGTTTCAAGGTGGGTGAAGGGCAGAAACTGTGTCTTGGCCAATAGGAAGTTCCGAGTTTTTGTACCAAAGGTCTCTTCTTGCCCTCTAAGAGGTGTCTGGCAGTTATCCTGGCATCCTTATCTGATGGCGTTGGACAGTTTGCTTATGTTAGTCCACCAAGATCCAATCAAAATGTAGCAAACCTTTGTCTACTATTGTGGCCAGGGAGGGGCCCTTGCCATAAACTGGGCCCTGGAATGCGTGGTCCACTACAGTAGTAGAGTACGTCTTTGACTTACTATCACAGCACCATACAATGCACATAACCATAGCTAATCACACACAGGTAAATCCAGCCACTAACAATTTACCAGCTGCAACTCTGACAGCTGCAACAACCGGAATTACACAAACTTAGCACCGGTCACATTGGAAGTTACCTAGCTGGGATCTAATTTCAGGCGCTGTGTGATATTACTGCGCCTGCTTCGGTCATATTACGGCAGCAAATTTCCTTGACTATTACGCCGGAATGGGAGTGTAGTTCCTAATCTTATCGGCCTAGAAAACCGCTGCTTTACTTTTCTGCTGGTCTTAGTACATGATATAACTACAGAAGAGTCAAGTTTTAAATAGGACAAATATCGAAACTCGTTGGTCATTTTTGAACGCGATGCTACTGGTCTAATAGGATTCAATGATTTATGCTAAGCTATGCTAAAAGTGATATCGCCAGAACAGGAGAACGGCTGAATGGATTTCAAAACGGTAAAAATCAACTTATTAACTCGGGGGGAGTTGGAGAATGAGCCTATTTCCAAAAAAAGTGGAGTGTTCCTTTAAGGCAAAGACCAAAAGGACTTTGGTTCAGGTGCGCAAATACTCTTTGGGTGTGTTCCGATCGACAGGGTCCCTACGCAGTGTTCACTGCTCCCTACTCGCTCAGCACGGTATATCCGTTGAAGTGGACTTCGCTGACAATAATCGCTCATTTGGAATGCCCTGGAACGTCATCAAAGCAAATGTCACGGTCACGCAGATTATGATTTAACATAAATAAATATTGTTATTTATTTTACTTTCAAATTTAAATACATATAAACGTATGTATCTAAAAAAATATAGTCCAAATGCATGTTTAGACCGTTAACACATTAACAGATTTTTGTGGTCTTATTTCACGCACTTTTTTCCCCACACACAGCCTATATATATTTAACTATCCTGTGATAACATTAAATAAAACAAGAAAGAGATTCACCTCGCCAGTTTTACTTTCATTCATAAAATACAATATGCAAATGTAACATGAATCGCCATAACCATTCATAAACACTCTAATTTGTATAATAATAACAACATTTATTGCAACCGCTTCATTAAAAAAATATGTAAAATATCACCCAAATGTGTGGCTTTTATTTATTTTATGCAAGAATTCTATTGTGTATTGGCAGCTTTTCAAAATAAAGATTTTGTAAGTTCTTATTTTTTTGTACCAAAAATGGACCGAACCGAGCTCTCCAAGACACTGTACCGAACCGAATACAATTTTAGCGTACCGTTACACCCCTAATATTAATTGTTAAAGGTTAGATTAAACAGTATTAATAAATTATTAGTGTTTTTAAAAATCTAAACATAAAAACAAACAAATAATAAAATGGCAGAAACGAGCTTGCACAATTGAATATCCAATGTGACATAATGTTTCCAAATATCAAATACAAATAAATGAAAAAAATCTTAAATATAGAAAAAATAATTGGCAGTATACAGCACAAACTAGCACTACCTACTAGTGAGTTCTGAACTTGCCTCTATATATTGTCACGAGATGGAAAACACACATGACATAATTGTCTTTTCTTTTCTTTTCTTTTCTTTTCTTTTCTTTTCTTTTCTTTTCTTTTCTTTTCTTTTTGTCCTACCTTTCTGTTGCGTAACACTTCACTTCCCATATCCCTTTCCTGTATTGCATGTTTCTTATTTGACATGGTGTGCTGTGTTGTCTTTCTAATGTATGTTGTTTTTGTGGGTGTGACACTGTTCTTGTGTGATTTAGTGGGAGTGAAAACCTTTCGTTAGAATCGTCCTGTGTGGTAGCAAGAAGTGATGTTCACTATAGAGTCAAAACAAATAGATCAGCAATACTCCAGAATGTCTTCTCAAAATGAGTCTTCCCCTGAAGACCCCATTTCTAATAATGCACAACTTAGTGATCCTCAGATTAGACCCCCCTTCCCTAAGACCACCTCCATCCTTCTGTACAACTCCAACCTCTAGAACAGAACCACTCAGACCATGAGAAGATGGAGGAGAAGAAAAAGGAGAGAGATAAAGGGCCCGTTTTCTGTGAAATTCTGCCAAACACCACGGATCCCATTCAGAGCAACTTACAGATGTCACATAATGAGACTGCAGGAAATGATACCAGGTGCTGAGACTTCCCCTTCGTGTCAACATGCAAAACACTCAAAATCCCTCCTAGTGAGCTTAATACACTTACACAAAAAGTAGCATATTGTTTTATTTTTTTCTTCCTAAATAAAAAAATAATAATTACAAATGATTATTTAAAAATATATATAAATAAGGGAAATTAAACCTCCTGCAGATATGCGCATCGAATGTACTTCTCCCACCCCAGAACACGGTCAGTCAACTGTTTGAGGCACGCTCGCCGCCCTAAACATCCTTTTCCTATGAAAGCAAACCGAAATTCAGCTCTGCTCACCTTATCCGTCGCTCCTTCTGCACTCATTTACTGCTCTGACCGATTTCCCTTTACAACTTAAAAGCATTTGTAATGATCTGGGCCCATATTCACAAAACATTTTATCTTACCATTAAGACTTTTTCTAAATTTCAGTAAAAGTTTTTAGTTAAGAGTTTTCTCTTAAAACCTATTCACAAAGCTGCTAAGACAAATGTTTACTAAGGAATAGAGAGACGTCTTAAGCTACGAGTAAGGGCAGGGTTGATCTCATTGCTATGGATGATGTCAGCATGCATAGAAATAGAAACCATCACAGAATTTTAAATAGTTTTACTGGTTATAATGGGAATTGTACTCATTTTATTTAAAAAAATGTATGGTGCCTGTTGATCTCTACTGGTAATTGGTCGCCTTCCATTGGTGGCTTAAAACCACCAAATCCTAATGGAACATGTTCTAAAACACTCTACAGGAAACCATTTTTAAGTGGTTTTAATGGTTAAATGTTTATTGTTTGTAATGTTTGTACACCCACTTCTAAATCCCCTCTGATGCACATCATTCAATGGTGCCCTGCATTAGCCAAAATCACGACCGTCCACCACATGAATTGCTAATTCAATCGCATGTGAATAAATGCAAATATTCCCTAAGAACGCCCCAGTAAAGACCTTTGAAATATGTTTAATGATTGCGCCCGCTCCGTCCCCCCACCCCAAATGCTGCCTGTTCATATCCGAGAACATGTCAGGGGAGGCACGCAGACTGGTCAGGCTGGAGAACATGTCAGGGGAGGCACGCAGGCTGGTCAGGCTGGTCTTAGCTGGTCAGGCTGGGAAACCACCAGCTAAAACCAGCCTGACCAGCTTGGCCAGGCTGGGAGACCAGCTACTTCCAGCTTAAACCAGCTAAGACCAGCCAACCAGCCTAGGCTGGTATTAGCTGTTTTTTTCAGCAGGGTTGTGTCTGAATATTGAATGAAAAAAAGAGGGAAAACACAAAATTCGTAAATAAAATAATTTTATATATAGAATTGAATTACATATAGCCTATATATGAATGGGTGTTCGTCAACTGATTGCATGCTGTCAGAGTTTACAGTGTTGACAGCTTCATAAAAAATTAGCCTAATGGAAGCACTGTAGTTTATAGCTGCTAAAAATATGAAAAGTACAGCACACAAATACCACTTTAACTTATTTCCATTTTTGAACAAAGATAGTAATTGATTTCATGAATACAGGAGCCTGATTTTTGTTTGAATTGTCAGAATCTATAGTACTGTACATAACAAAAAAATAAAAACAAATCACAAACATTTGCAGCCAAGACTGTGAAAAAAAAAAAAAACAAGTGTCGTATGTAAGCCAGATTTGGCCCAGACCCTATTACTATCTGGGAAGTCAAGCAAAATTCCATTGTAAATTTGTTAACTGACAGTAAGAATATTTAACCGAATCAATCACCTATTTTTGTTTGCTGAAGGTTTAAAAAAAAAAAATGCGCGAACATAAATTGTAAGTCTTTGAGAGGAAATTTAAACCTCTCAAATTTACATTTTTGTTTGAATTGTCAGAATCTATAGTACATAACAAATTTAAAAAAAAAAAAAAAAATCACAAACATTTGCAGTCAAATTTAAAAAAAATAAATAAATTTGAAAACTGAAGTAACAGTCTAGGGGAAGTTCTAAACAGTAGGTTTTTTGAAAAATTTTAAATGGAAAAAGGAAATTTTGTTTCTAGCCCTTACAGTCGAAAAAGTTTTTAGCATAAACATTAGTGCAACCCTGGACTGTTGGTGGCACTAGATGTTTAAATAGAAATAGATGGAGACTGCAGATTTGCTATGGTTGATATTCACATTGTCCTCAACAACATTATGACAACATAATGTGTTCACAATGGTTGTGTATGCTTAATATGCTTAACACCGTATATCCACACAAATTCATGAACACACTGAACACATATGGAGAAAAGGCTATAAATGCCATTCTGAGTACTTTCCAACTGTGTGTTTATGAAAATAGTCTCACAGAGGCATTCCAGGAACAGGCGACCCACCCAGAGGAAGATTGGGAACATGCAGATTTCCTGTGTTTAACCATGAACTGGGCTGAACTGAGCTTGGCGCTGTCGGGAATAAGTAACATTGCAGTCCTACAGGAGGTGGACAAAATAACACAAACACAATATGACAGAGGTGGTTAACTTTAAGATAATTAGGTTATGTAACTTAAGTATTAAAAAACAGAAGTATTAAACTTAAGTGAGGAATTCGATGTCTGATGTTGAGAACATCTGTTTCATTGATATTCCAGATATGCACAGATATGCACAGCAAACTGGCAGCAATTGCATAAGCTTTGATCCTAAAAAATAGAGACATAGAGCTTTCAATGTTTCTGCTATAGCTTCAGATAAAAAAAAAAGAAAGAAAATGAAAAGCCTCTTACATAATGCAAGCCGCAACCATATAAGCATCAATGATTTCTATGTGAATTCTCCCAATAGGATAAAAATAGTTCCAATGTACATTCAACAAACAGCATCGCATTGTTTTGTGGTTGGAACTGTACTACTTCTTAATACACTTTTAATATCACAACATTGTTGTATGATACAGTAGTTTGTTATTTTTTGCATACTCTGTATATTCTATGCAGGTTACACAGAAAAAAAAATCAAAATTATTAATACGTGATGGAAATAGGTATTTGGTTACTCTAATGTGACTTGTACAGTGAATGGGAAAGGACGTGTTTGGTTCACCTAGTTTTATAATGGCCAATGCAGAATACTGCAACGTACTCACTGGACTAAGGTCAGACTCTCAAAATGTTCTCCGATGTTGATATTGTCTGTGACCACTTTCGTCAGGGTCCTGCAACCCTGGCACATATGTTCTTGTCCTGCCCAAGTTACATGGATATTGGGTTCAAATATTTGAGACAAACTCTCAGCTGGTTGGGACAACAAACCTGGGTAAACTTCACTTAGACTTTGTGGTGTTTGTATCCCTCCTGGCTAGATCTTTTCTTTTCTTAAGTATTAGAAATGTATACCCCCTGTTGTCTTCCTTATGAGACACACCCATTTCAGGTCTTCTCTATTAAGGCAGTCTCTACTGAGTTGATGAGATGAATGAGGTGTGTTAGATGAAGGAGATATACAAAATGTGTAGGGTTGGGGGCCTCCAGGTAGAGATCTGCGCGGGACGGATTTTTCTGTCCCGCTCCCGCCCACACCCGCAAGATTGTGTCCCGCTCCTGCGGAAATAAATGTTATCTCGTCCCGCTCCCGCCCGCGACATTCATGTTTTGTCCCGCTCCCACCCGCAAAAGCCCGCATAAAATTAACCTATATAGATTTTTTCAGTACATCGTTGAATTTACATGAAAAAGTTCTGTAACATCTCGTAAGTTCCACTAGACCCCAGCATAAATGCTCTGGATAAAATATTTGTTATTTAGGCTAAGCATCAACATTCACAAACCACTGTTATTCTTAACAAAAAAGCAAACATGAGCTACTGCGTGCATCCACGGCAGAATGCAAACAAACAAAGCTCCTTTAAAGCTGACATCTCAGTACGCAATCTCATAAAGCTCTTATAACACAATTGATATTATGCACAATTAGCCTTTCATAAATGTCTACACTTTGTGTGTTGTAATTCGTAAGCACGCAATATTCAGCACTGTGCAAAACTTTTGAGCAGTGAGTGGATTTTAACTTGAACACCACTGATTGGCGGTGCGTTCCAGAAATCAGCAGATGGCTACATTCCTCACGCTGCAAACAAGCTTTAAATTGAAACTGCCTATTCTCACGCTTACTAATCATATTTATGTTGTTCTTGCAGCTTTTGTGCAATAGGTGAATAACATTTTTTTGTTTTTTAGATATTTTATGTTTAGATATTTCTATTTTGCGGGAGTCCCGCAAATCATTTTATTTTCCCGCATCCCGCACACACACGAGTCTCTACCCGCCCGCACCCGCACTTGCCCATCAAGTTTCGTCCCGCGCCGCACTCTGTTGCGTTGGGTCCCGCGGGTCCCGCGGTACTCCCACGGGATTGCAGGTCTCTACCTCCAGGACAGGTTTGAAAACCACTGTTCTATTATATTATATGTGATTTATAGACGGTTTCAACGGCAACAACATAAACAAACGTTACTGCGCATGCGCGCTTTTGTGGCCCAAACTTAACTTCCGGTAGAATCAATAACAACAGAGTACTGTACTAGAAACAAGCAAATTACATTAGCTAGCAAGTATGTCTAGCCAGTATTATTTGGGACTACCAATAGAAGAAAAGAGCCGTTACTTGGCCAAACTTAAATGTGACAACTGACACTACCAGACCCGTTCAACAAACTTTTGAGGCAAACGTTTTTTTCTACAGACTTGTCTGGTTTACCGGAGGTCAGTCAGGTAAATATCTTTGAATACTTAGTCGAGAAGGAATGTGTGTACACAAGGGAGGCGTTCAAGGCATATCGCAGCTTGGATGCCTATAACTATTTTCATTCCGGAAAAGTTAAAAAAATTCTAACACACACGGATGGAAATACCTGTGTCGTTTATGGGGAAATCGAGGCGGGTCAGGCGCTTTCAAAGAGCTACTCCGCCTGGATCATTGCGAATAAGTCCGGCGAAATCCAGAGTGGGCATTGCACCTGCATGGCAGGGTAAGTATGGCTGGCTAGCTAACATTACATTTTACAATAGCATTAGATACACCTTTTCAATACTTGCATTTATCCCGTTGATAAAATGTCTATCTGGATCTATGCAGCAATGGAGAGGCGTGTAGCCATGTGGGTACGATTTTGGTTGCTGCGGAGCCATATGCCAATTTTCCTAAATAATTATTTTTATTATGTATATTTATGTATAATGTACATTTCAAATATCCTTTCAGGCTGATCCACAACCAATAGTTCAGTGTGATTTCTTGAAACCTGGCAAGAAGATCAAGCTACAAGCTACCCTCTGCCTCCCCCCACTAAATCCAGATGGGTCACCAAAAAGCTTTTTAAAGCCCTGAAAGTAAGTTATAGTTCATATATCTCTAACAAATCAACTAGTCTAATGTAAAATATTCAGTACTATATATATATGGCAGTGTAGGTAAGGTCTTTTCACCATTTATTTTAGGAAGTTGTGCCAGGCTGTGCTCTCTTTTCCGTCACGTGTAACAGCAGTGAGACAGACACAACCTCTGAGTCAGGTAGTCAGGATTTCACCAGCAGTCAGGGAGAACATGATGCTCAGGGAGAGGAACTCAACATGTTCAGCAGCTTAGCTCAGCCCCACAGTGAGCATGGTAGTGCTCTGAGCTGTCCAAAGTGCACAACATTTTATGAGGCTTTTGTTAAACTGAACCCAGATCAAGTGGTGGAACTAGAGAGAAACACTAGAAAACAGAGCATAGAACTACTCTGGCATGATGCACGCAAGCTACGCATAACAGCAAGCACAGCCAGCAAGGTGCCTCAGCGTGAGACAACTGACCCGGCTAAGTTTATCACTGAACACCTCTACCCAAAGTTCCAGGGGAGTGTGGCCACAAGGTATGGGAAGGAAAGCGAGGGACTTGCTAAGGAGCAGATTAGGGAGAGGGGCTGCATAGTGATGGACAAAGGGTTGGTGGTGTGTGCAGGAGACCCATGGCTGGCAGCAAGCCCTGATGGTATCATTGATGACAAGCTGCTAGAGGTAAAATGCCCTATCACACTCAGTGCTTGCACATCCCTTAATGATGCACTCACTGCCACAAACCAAGACATCAGAGTGGAGGGCGGGCAGTACATTGTGAACCCAAAAGGCCCCAGAGGTTACTACAGGCAGATACAGTTAGGGATGCACTGTCTCGGGCTGAAAACATCCTGTCTTGTTATTTGGGCCCCAGTACAGCACCTGGAACTTGATGTGCCTTATGACAATGCTTTTGTCTCCACATATATGCAAAGGCTACGTAGCTTTTACTTTAAACACATGCTGCCAAAAGTTGTGGATGAATTTGTAGAGGGAAGACTGCAGTTGAGTGAGAGCTACATGAAAATTGTCTCAAAAGCAGCTCAATAGTGCTGATCTGAAATCAGTTTTACAAAAAAAAAAAAATTTTCTTTAAGCATAGGTTGTTTCTGCCTATTTTAATATATTTAATTAAAAAAAAAAAGTAATCCCGTAGGTAAAAGTATCAAATTAAAGGGTTTGTTCAGCCAAAAATGAAAATTCTGTCATTCATTTCTCTCCCTCGTTTCGTTACAAACCTGTAAGACCTTCGTTCATCTTCAGAACACAAATTAAGATATTTCTGATGAAATCCGAGACCTTTCTGTCCCTGCATTGACAGCCTAAGTAATTAAAAATAGCTTAATTTGTGTTCCGAAGATGAACAAAGGTCTTTCAGGTTTGGAACGACATGAGGGTTTTTATGTGAACTATCCCTTTAAGTTGTGGTTAAGTCCTGCTTTATTTTGATACAAGTGGTTTCCCCAGATTTGAAAGTGCTGCACAAACAATTAATATTTTATCTATTGTGCAAAGACTGTTATCATTTCTCCGTTTGACCATACTGACTGGCAGGGTGTTACGCAGAATTCTGAATGACTTCAGTTTTCCTATGGCCCTTTCCACGTGGATTCTCACTCGGGACATTTTTCTAGAGTGTGTCACCTCTAATCCTGTCAATTGTTTTCTTCCCTTTGTAGATGCTGGTACATGAAGACGAACACATTTGGCGGCAAAATATTCGGGAAAATTGAAGCCTCGATCAGCCATTACATGGTCTCCTTGTTCAAGAAGGTCAATTAACCCTGAATTTTTTTGTTATAACCTTGTCACTAGCACGACCACCCCAGACTTTTGACAAAAATGTAAAAGCTCCTGTTGGACTAATACCAACAAGGAACTTCACAGTATTATGTGATTTGTAGTGGGAGTATGTGACTGCCCGTGTTTGCAAACTAGTTGGCCTCTCAATGAACACTTCAGTACAGTCTATTATACATCTAACTTGTTGGAAACCTGTAGTCTTGAAGAGGGTGGGGAGATTTCTTCTAATATCTTTCCTGGATGGCCACCGGACAAGGCATTGTAACTCTTTAGCCATCACATCGAGCCATTCATGAAAGGTGTTTGAGACAGTTCCACAACTCACTCTGAAGCGAAAAGCGAGGTCTTGGTGAGTTAAGCCTAGATGAAGCTTCATCAGGACCACAAGAAACTGCTCGGGAAGGGTAAGTATGGTTGATGATGCGTTCCATGTTGTTGTCAGGTAAGTGAGGAGGGTGAAGAACACAGAAGCAGATGGTAGACCAGTGTAAAAATGAGTGTGCTTGTCATCATTTAAAATAAAATCAGACGGACTGCCAAACATATGATCTTGTAGTTGTTTTTATTGAGATTCCAGTTTCTTCTCCAGTAAAGCCATTTTCCTTTTTAATTCAATGTTTTCATTTTGTAGCTTGTCAATGTCTGCCATTGACAGATCTGTACCCACAGCAGTGCATCCTTCTTCAGGATCAGCATGGGTGACCTCTAAGGAAGGTGAATCTATAGACTCAACCACACATGGTCTCCTCTGTCTCCTCTGGTATCGCTCCAACTTCTGTGAACCATCAATGGTGTTTTTATGAGCGAAAACTGATGGAACATAATCTGGATGGCATCGGTCCACTGATGGCGCACCTAAAATAAAGACAGAAACAGTTTGTGTTGACAGTATTGCACCTTGCTAAGCATCATACATACATGCTTTGAATAATCCATAACTTTTCTGGTTTCATGTACATTTCTATGATATTGATTAAAACTTATTGATTAAAAAAAATATTAGTAGCCTACTAGTAAAATGAAATTAGGTCAAAGTCAAATTTATTTCACTATGCACTTTGTTTTAAAGCAGCTTTATAGATAAAATATGTCAGTGATAATGTAGTAAAAGTCCACATTTTGTACTTTATTTAAAGCTTCATTAGAAGAGCTATGCATTATTGCATTTGTTATGTCCCCAGGGAACACGCCAAAGGCGACTATTAGTTAAACAATGTAGGTTATTTGTATAGCATTGATGGAAAAACATTGTGGCTTTTATGTTTGATAGATATCATGTATCATAACGCTAGTTTAAATCATAGCTAAAGTGTATCAACTACAACATTGAGCTAACGTTACTGTGTAAAATTAATGTATACAATGTTACAGCTACGTGTGTAGTAATCAATTTAGTTAAACTCATAACTATTGCAGGCTTGTTACTGGTCAGCTAGCTATTACTGTATCTGTTGCTTATCATGAGTTTCTTACCTGTAACGAAGTGAGTGCTACAGATCCTTGAATTCTTGCCTGGCTGCCAAGCCTCTCTTCGCACAGAGGTGATCCATGCTCGCCGTCTCCCTTCGTTTTTAGGAAACCGAAACATTTTTATTTTCAATAAGCTATTTGTTCCAGAGGTCAGGTTGCATCCCACAGCACAACAACCTGAGCCCAACTTCAGTCTACTCATCACCTTAATTTTAACTGCGTTTGTAGTCGGCGCCATAATTATTACCGATTAACAAACAGACCGGAAGTTAACTTCGGGAAACCTTGGCAACGCGTGTGCGTCCGATGAAACCGTCTATAGACAGCATTCAAATGACATTTAACAATATATGTTACAAGAATATGTAAGAACATACAAAATTTCCAACATTTACTAATTTACTCTATTAATGTTATTTAGCGGACTTTAATTAAAATGAACTAACATTGAATAGCTGTATGAACTAACAGTGAATAGCTGTTAACTAATGTTAACAAACATTATTAAATAGTGTGGCAAATGTATTGCATATTGTTAGTTAAGGTTAGTTATTGCATTTAATATAGTAAACAAATGGAACTTTATCCATTACTGCTGTATTGGTGTATGATCTGTTCAGAACTAATACACAAATTTAAAAGAGTTAACCTGAAATCATGATCATTTTTCTTTGGGTTATTTCAGTATGTCATAATTACTGCAACACCAAAGATCGGAAAACACATACATTTGGCTTTATTTATAAGCTTTTTTTCCCAGCAGCTCTTGGATTTAAGTTTCTGGTGTAAGTATGCTAGACAAATGTGCTTGAGCTTGCTTTATATTCTTGAGAAGATGGTAAGGTTTCACAACCTGAAATGATTTAAGAATGAGAGGTAGTGCCAATTTAAACAGCATTGCCCAAAGATGAGCTTGTTGACAGAACCTGAGCAATCATTGTCAAAGCAAGAGATTTACTGGAATTGCAGTTGAATGTTTGGGTAAAAGATAAAGGCAGTCATGGCTATCTGCTGTGTCAGTGTTTTTTTTTTTTTTTTTTTTTTTTTTTTTTGTGTTGGCGTCTTGAAGGCTGGCATTCTTTGCTTTCAGTGCTCAATGCCATACTGTATGGTATTAATGATGAGGGTTGGCAGGCCTGCTTTGTTGATGTCTTTTTGTGTGTGAGTCACAAAACAGTGTCAATTTTTAAATTAATCTACAAAAAGTGTTGTAGATTAATTTAAGGGACTCTGTATCTTATATCTGGAGGTTTTACTTCTGTGAACTTTAATGCTCTGAACACGTTAGCTGTAAACCAAATGCAGATGTTTTTAAAAATAAGTCTCTTAATGTTCATCAAGGCTGCATTTAGTTGATGAAAAATACAGTGAAAACAGTAATACTGAGAGATATGATTACAATTTTAAATAACTGTTTTCTATTTAAATATATTTTTAAATGTAATTTATGTGATGGCAAAGCATTTTCAGCATTTTCAAAGAATTTTCATCAGTCATTACTACAGTCTGTAGTGTCATACAGTCCTTCAGAAATCATTCCGATATGCTGATTTAGTGAAAACAGTTGTGCTGCTTAATATTTTTGTGGAAACGGTATGCATTTTTCAAGATTCTTGATAAATAAGTTTTAACATGTCTTTGGAATATCAAAATATTGTTACAGCATTCTTGCTTTTCCAAAAAAAAAAAAAAAAAAAAGTCTTACTGACCACACACTTTAGAATGGCAGTGTAGCAATTAAATGGCATTAATTTTTATAATTGTTGGAATTCTGCTGAAAACTAACATACAAAAAAGCCATGATAGGTTAAATAAGATACCTTTAAGAAACGATATGTTTACATGTTACATCTGGTATGAACTTCTGTTATGACGGCCAAAAGCTGTTTTCTTATATAGCATAGCGTTAAGAGAGAGTAGACAGGAAATTTAGTGAAATACTGAATATGATAATGTTCTATGTCTTACTGAGCATTGCAACTTTCTCCTGTATTTAGCTGGTTACCCTGTATATTTCTAGCCCTTTGTGTCTTTAGTTTGTACTTAGTCTCATTGCTAAATACTGGATGTATGTATCCCTGTTCGCTGTAGTTCTTTAAATGTGTTTTAAGATTGCTATCTCTCCTGGTCATGCCCTCTCTCTCCACACATGCCATGACACTTACTCCTTGATGTTTTTATATTTGTAACTCCATAAACTAATGAAGCTATTTTGATAAGATTACTTTTTGAACAGAGTGTTTGGATGGGAACATGACCCTCAGTTCAGTTAATGCTTACATGTCAGTTGTGTCTGTAAAATTTTATAATGTTTTTGAAAGTCTTTTAGAACAAGGATGCATTTATTTAGATGGTAATACAGTATTAAAAAAAACGTTATATTGTGAAATATAGGAAGCTTATGCTTAATATATAAGACACAAGTGTATATTATGCTACAAAATTAACTGAAAGGAAAAGTAGTTTAAATAAGGTAGGTCTCTTTAAGTGGTTCTGCAAGAAACATTGAAACATGTCCAGAATGATAACAGACTCTGTGAGCAGCAGTAAATAATAATTGCTGATTATTTCCTTCAAAGTTGCCCTTCAAAAAAAAAAAAAAAAACTCATTACTAATTTTACATCCATAGCATACAAACTAAAGCAGAATATACAGTTCAGACAAAACTTTCAAGTATTTGATGGCACTTACCTTGCAAATGTTGATCAAATCAGTAATTATTTTGTCTTTATTTAAAAATGCTATCTGTATCATCCCTGTATCTAGTAAATATGACTTTTTCCAAGTGGAAAACCTTGTGTCCCCCTTCTAAAAAGCTACTAAAAATAGCTAATAGCCCACTATGCAGAAATTGAATGAAGTAATCATATGTAAAATAAATAAATAAAATACTACAGTCTTCTCCACATGAATTAAGTATACAGTGAGGATAGGAGCAGTGAACGATTCTCTCATTTTTCTTTGTTGTTTGAATAACATTAAACCAGAGACTGCAGCAGGTTTATTTTTTAATCTTTTTTTTTTTAATTAAGACTGGATGCACAGATATAATGACAAGCATTCAGTTGCCTAACCCAATTGTTTATCTTCACTTATAACATAACTGACTTCGTTTGGACATGTGTTTGGTGTATATTTGTCAGTTTAAGCAAACACCCAAAGCCACTTATACTTGTCTGTTTCACTCTATTTTGGATCGCACACAGTCAAAAAGGTTGAAAAAAAATGTGCTAAAATTTTATTTCTTCAGAGATGTATAAAAAGCTTATCTCCAAAATTATCCTGATTTATAGTCAGTTACAGCTCAATCTCTTTTATTTTGTGGAATCTCTCAGTTCTAGTTATGTTTCCTTGGTCTCTTCTGCTGGATGGATTTACAGCAAACTCAAGCCATATTTACATTTATGAGGAATACTCTAGGCTTTATAGTTGTTGTTTTTTTGTTTTTTTTTGGGGGTGGCCTGTATTTTTAGTGTCTGTGTGTTTCTTGTGGTAAGACCGCAGACCACACTTTCACTGACACACATCTTAACACTTTAAGAGCTGAGCTGAGGTTTTAGTGTTAGCCAGCTCTCTCTTCTATGCTTTCCTTCCTGTTGTTCTTTTCCCTCTTCTTTAAGAGGCCTTGTGACATTTTGATAAGTGAAATAAGCAGTGAATTTGATGAGTCTGTGCAATATGGGTTAGACACACCCCATGGTAATGGAGTTTGATAAGCAGTGCATTTTTTACATTTATATGGTCCCTTCAACAAGGGACACAGAATGTTACTCAATTTTACACATATTTACGATTGTGTGGTAACTTCTACAATCTATAGAAATTGTGTAATAAATGCTTTACCACCTTACCATTATTCTTTCATAATTATCTAAGAGATAAATATTTTGTTTTGTTTTTTCAGCCATTACCCCACAGACACTTTTGCGATGTTACTGTGAGAGGTCGCATCAACATTTTTTTTCTACAAAAAGATTGCATAGCCATTTGTTAAAAGTATGCATAAATATGTAATATCTACTAACATTTATAACTTTTCATGAAATACATATTGAAAATGAGTTGCATTGTAACATTAAATATGAGTGTGGTCAGACTTAAAGTTTTTGCCAACTTGAACCAATTAAGTATTAGGGTAAGTGTACCCATTAGGACCACCATAACCCAAAACTCATACTCATACTATTAGTTGATGTACACATAGAATATAAAATTAAGATATTATGAATAAAGTCAAAAGTCTGGCATGGGCTTAATTGGTACTTTGGCATCATTTAAGCCCGCATGTTCCAAAAAAGCCCACATTGTGATTCTGACTATGTACAAGAGGCATCAGTGTGGAAAAAAAATATTACTCATCTTTTATTTACATTTGAACAAAAGGTGGAATGTCCAAAATCTATACCCTTCTCAATCAATAGAAAAGCCTTTATTGGCTATTGCAGCAATCAAACGCTTCCTATAATTGCTGACCAGCTTTTTGCATGTCTCCACTGATATTTTTGCCCATTCCTCTTTAGCGATGAGCTCCAACTCTTTCAGGTTGGAGGGTCTCCTTGCCATCACCCTGATCTTTAGCTCCCTCCACAGATTCTCAATTGGATTTAAGTCAGGACTCTGGCTGGGCCACTGCAAAACGTAAATGTTTTTGTCTGCTAACCATTTCTTCACCAATTTGGCTGTGTGTTTTGGGTCGTTGTCGTGCTGAAATGTCTACTGGTGCCCAAGGCCAAGTTTCTCTGCAGACTGCCTGATGTTGTTGTTGAGAATTTTGATGTATTGCTCCTTTTTCATGGTGCCATTTACTGTGATTAGGTTCCCTGGTCCACCGGCTGAAAAACACCCCCAAAAAATTAGGTTCCCACCACCGTGTTTGACAGTGGGGATGGTGTTCTTAGGGTTAAAGGGTTCTCCTTTTTTACGCCAAATGAAGGCTACATCATTGTGGCCAAACAATTCAATTTTTGTTTCTTCTGACCATGAAACAGAAGACCAGAAATCTTCTTCTTTGTCCAGATGAGCATTCGCAAAGGTCAAGCGGGCTTTTGTGTGCCTTATCTGGAGAAGTGGTTTCCTCCTTGGTCTGCATCTGTGGAACTCAGTGGTGTGCAGTGTCCGTTGGACTGTCTGCCTTGAGATGTTGCCACCAGCATCATGAGCCCAGATTCCTCAGGATGGCCTTGGTGGTGATCCTTGGATTCTTTTTTACCTCTCACTATCCTCCTGGCCAGCACAGGTGTCACTTTTGGCTTCCGACCACGTCCTCTGAGATTTTTCACAGTGTGGAACATCTTGTATTTTTTAATAATACTTTGCACTGTAGCCACTGGAACTTCAAAACATTTAGATATGGTCTTATAGCCCTTTCCTGACTTGTGAGCAGCCACAATGTGCAGCCGCAGGTCCTCAGTGAGCTCCTTTGTCTTAGACATGACTGTCCACAAACCAACAGCAGAGAGCTTCTGTTTTTTTATCTGTTGAGTTGATCAAAACAGCTGTTCCCAATGAATCAGGGTAATTAGGATGCTTTAGAACAGCTTGGACTATTTGGAATGGTATAAAATTTTAGATTTTCCCATAGACTGTGGCAGTTTGCAAAGGGTATGAATAATTTTGGACATGCCACTTTTTGTTCAAATGTAAATAAAAGCTGAGAAATATATTTTTTTCACAATGATGCCTCTTGTACATTGTCTTATTATCTTTTGGGAGAAGCCTGTGTCATTTCTGGTCAAAAAAAAAAAAACTTGTTGGTTGAATAAAAGTAACTTAAGTCAGAATTTGCCAGGCGTATGTATAATTTTGGGCTTGACTGTATATATAAATGTAAAGAAGTAAAACATCAATACATTAATTAATTGACACAAATGTGTCTTATAATTTATTCTTACTAATGTTTGGTAGTACTCATCACCTGTACTAATAACATTTAATCCCATTCACACAGGAAGACACACTAGTCTAACCACATTTAGATCAACATTTTTTCTTTTTTTTCATTTAACACTTTTTTCATTTTACACTTATATAACATATACACTCATATAACATAATCTAGTTTCTTGTTTAGTCTACTTAAAAACACTGAAATATTGCTCTCTATTGATGAACTGAGGAAGGTATCCCGTCCCTGATGAGCACCAACTCTGATTTTGGCCTTCACTCACTCCCGAATAGATTTTCAGTCACCTCCAAACTGTTTGACTAAAACCAACTTTTTTTTTTTTTTTTACTGTGCCTTCATGGTAAAGGCAATATGCCTCTATGGTTTTTGTATTACCAAACATCAGCAGACACTCATTATATAATGGTGCTACACAGTGTGAAATTTGTGGCCTAAGTATGTAAATATAGTTGTAAATTAAGGTAGTAAGTAAGGTAAGGTCAAATGTTAGTAAGGTAAAAGCACACTAAGAACTTATCATTAAACACTTTCACTCAGAAGATTGATCAATGTTTGTAATTAGATGGATTCCTTATTGAAACACATAAGGTGGGCTTAAATGGTTAAAACAGACAATGTTTTCCTTTAGAAATGTAAGATATCTTTACAAAGACATGCATGAAGCTTACATATATTGTGGACTAAGTATCATAGTAATTGTCATTGTGCCCACATTTGGAAATGCTAAGCTTTTTCATTCAAGGGTAGCTGGTGTTGACTGTAGTTTGTATGCGTTTGTGGCACTGTACCATTTAAACCCATCTTTAAAAAAGTACATCTTTCAGTAAAGCTAATGGTTTGACCTTGAGATTAGCTTTGTGCACAAGCCAATAAAACACATCTTTCTATTTAAAGAAAATGATCTAAGTACTATTTGTTCATACACAGAAAACAATAAATGTGTCTTGTCTTATTTTACATAGTATCAATGTACTTAACAAAGAAATGGCTGAAAATGGCTGAAAATTGCAGAAATGTGTTGATTTCACCTTTTCTATTATTTATAAATAATCAATATAATAATAATAATAATAATAATAATAAATATATATTGTATGTATGCTCTTTTGTCTTTCCATGTTGTAGATTTAGCCGCTCATCTAGTGTGTTTGATGATCCCGAGTAAGTCTCTTTAACACACTGCAAAAAAAAAAAAAAAAATGCTTGTAGGGTGCCTTTTTTTGCCAAATGCAGTGCCTAATTTCTGCATGTGCCAAGCTGTGCATTCATCACTTTGATTTGGTACACTAAAATTATTTTTTGTAATATGAGATTGTAACACAAACACAATTTAATCACTTATCCACAAATTTTATTTACAAGGTAAAGATACATTTGAAATTGTAACCTTTTGATACTTAGACTTGATACTTTTTTATTTATTTTACCTTTTGCTAAATAATATCACACTGGTGGTTGTTTCAAAGTTGTTTCAATATGTACCTTTTTGGCTCTCTTTCTTTGGATTCATGGCTTATGGCTGGCACAACCTACTTGTTTACGATTTTTCTTTGACTCACTGGCTGTGCTTTTTAACTGGTTGCTTCATAATAATTCCACTTGCCCTTCAAAGTCGACTGCTGTTATCTAGTTGATTCAATTTGATAAATTACCAGTAATTTAATGAGCATACATCTCTCCTAATAGGAGTGTGAGCATGATTGACATGAGAAGTGAGGAAGACTCTATGTTGCTGCCCCATAGTCAAGTTCGACATGAGCTCATGCATAACCAGTACAACAAGCAAAAAGAGGAAGAAGACCACTGGCAGGATGTAAGTGTGTTTCACTACTAGTACTGTTTCCTGTTACTTCCAATATATGGATTAAAATGTGTAATTGTATGTTTGTGTTTCAGGACTTGGCCAAATGGAAGAGTCGCAGAAGGAGCGTGTCTCAAGATCTGATCAAGAAAGAAGAGGAGAGAAAGATGATGGAGAAACTGTTGAGTGGAGATGGAGGATCACAAAGGAGGAAAAGTATCAAGACGTACCGAGAAATAGTGGAGGAGAAGTATGTCTGCCATTTCCCCCCAGCCCAACAGTACATGTGTCACTGGGTCAAACAAAATCACAAAAGCAAAAAAAAAATGTATTACTGAATGTCAGTACAATAGTGCCGTTTCTCTTTTCACTCTAGGGAGCGTCGTGAACAGGAGCTGCATGAAGCATACCGGAATGCCTGCACACCAGAGGAAGCAGCTTCTGTGCTGCAGCATTATGCCCAGCGTTTCACCATTAGTGAGGTCATTATTGAGCACCTCAAACTCCCCAAGCTGCTTGAGAGGAGCGTGTCGGCTGACCCCACTTATCACTCCTCCCTCCAAGTCTCCTCAGACATCTCCTCTTCTTTCAGTGGTTCCTCAAGCCCACTGCAGTACCTGAGGTCACTGCAGTCACTTCCTTTGGCCAAATTTACATCCACAGTCGAAGCACAGGTGATGGGATACAGCACAGAGCTTAGATGTGTGGGAGATGTGACAGTGCCTTCACTGGGTCCAAAACCTGATAGCAGTGTCACTGTTGAAATGAGAACTGCTAAGGTACAACCAGCTGAGGATTCAACATTTCTCCTATAACAGATATACAGATTGCTGAATCAATAATTCAGTGCCACACCACACCCACACGGGGTAGCAATATCCTGGATAATTTAGTACTGTAGGAGTATTCTGCATTCATCTCATAAGACCGGGGTATTCAGGTTTGGTTCTGGTTCTAATCAAACACACCCGAACAAGTTAAATCAATTCTTCAGGATTACTAAGGCTATCCACCTTTTTCTTCACGTAAGACTGGATGCGGCCATTTGTAAATATTATGAGTTTGGCTTCTGGTCTTATTCGCGTCCAGCTATTTTTAGTTGTACAAAACAGCTTGTTTTGCTGCTTGATATTGCAAATTGGTGTGTCTTACCATATTATATTAATGTATTATCTTAATTATGAACACACTGGTTTGTAGTGCAAACAGTTTTACCGTTTACTGCACGTTGTTCTTCTCATTATTTCCCTATAGCGGCAAATGAACCGGATGTCTCACCCAGAAGCTTACTTTCACGTAGAAGAAAAAGGTGGATAGGCAGAGTTAGAGCTGAACTCTGCAGGACCGCTGTTCTCTAGGACTGAACTCGCCTACCCCTATTGTAGAAGAATGTAGTGTTTTCAGATTGCAGTAGCAGATGTTGCCCTCTGGTGGCTGGAATGAGTTAAAGTGGGCATGTGTTGAATGGGTGCTAGTGTTCAGTAGGTATGAGAGTGTGTGTGTGTGTGTGTGTGTGTGTGTGTGTGTGTGTGTGTGTGTGTGTGTGTGTGTGTGTGTGTGTGTGTGTGTGTGTGTGTGTGTGTGCGCATGCTGGTGAATGGGTTCTTTCTATGTGAAGTGCTCCATACAAGGACAAAAACACTCATACAGACCAAATCCGCCTGTTTGTTTTTCTGTCATGGTAGACTTTCCATTGACTTATTTTATATAATGGGCTAATGATCATATAAACATATTCACTTAGCCCTAATATTCCCTGTTTACAGTTTTACATGGTCATTATTTACACATTACACATTATTTAGTATGTTTATCGAGTGGATTTCTTGTGGGAATTGTTGAATGGCAAAACCTGACCCATACATAAAACACAAAAAAATCCTAAATTAAATTGATATAAAGGACTACCTTGCAAAGAAAGAGAGACATTTTCTCATTCAGTAGATTTGCTTTTTTTTTCAGTACACATCTGTAAAATAGGCTGCATTTTCTTGGGAAGCCAAATTGTGCAACATTAAGACTGGGTTAAATTTTTATGAAGTTAAATTTTTCATACTTTTTTTGCATATATCAAACATAAATCTCGAAAAATAAAATAGGGGTTATGTTTAAAACAAGAAAAAAAGTTTTCTGGAAATATTTATATTTTATTTTCTGCAAAATAATTTTATATTATAATGGCTCATGCAGCAATCATCTTTACAGGATAGCTTTAGTATACCTAGCAGAAGATGTTTACAATAATATAAGACAAAATACTAATTAGGAAAATAATAGAAATGAATGTTTATCTCTTTCTCACTTAGGTGGATGAAATAATGCGTGTTAATGGAGAAAGGGAGGATGACAGCCACAACATTGAGAAGGGAAGGCCACAGAAATCCAGAGAGGCAGAAAAAGATTCTCTGCAGTTCTTCCCATCTCCTTACCAGCACACAGACTCAGACATCACAGATATGGATGTGTCAGGGGTCCAGCCCATGGACCACACATTCTCATCCACATGCATACCAGAGTACTGCAAGAAAGGCAGAGATACCACAGAGGTGAGTATGTGCTGTGACCCATACACAAGCAAAATAATGAAAAGTTTACTCTCAATATTGCAGATAAGTGGATTCGTATTATTTAGGAAGTCTGTCTGTTGTACAGGTTGAAGGTGGGACAGTCCCACAGGTCAGTGGTGTTGCTATATCCCCAGATGTTTTGGAGATAAAAACTGAAGAGATTGTTACAGGTTGGTTAGCTTTTATTTGATACATTTCCCATTTTATTATACAAATAGCCACATTTTTTTAAATATTCTTGTTTAAACTCTTAAAAAATGCTTTGGAAATGGCTCATGTTCATGTGTAGATCAACAGCAGACAGATCAGACATGTATAAGTGACTCTCAACAAGACGTGATTCAGATTGATACCTCTGCTATGCAGGTTAGTCTATAGGGAACTGTATATTTGTGCCTACATTAAATAACACAGACAGAAATATTTATAGTTGCATATAATGATTATTAAAGGAATTAAATGTATTTGTTATATTTATTTGACCATGACTTCGATTTGGTTGTAGGTCAATAAACTAGCAACTGAGATCCCACTGAAATCAACAAATCAATCAGAACCATCCAGCCTAAAATCATACAGAACCAAACCAGGTGAGTGGCATTGAAAACTAGTTTTAGCCAACAGTAACCATAACAGTAACATCTTGACATTCACTTATCCCATTAGTTATATACCGTTTAAGAGCCAAAGGTAAACTCTAATTTCTCCCTGTTTTTGGGTCGTTTAGAGCTGGCCATCAGTTCTCATTTAACATCGTTGTCCAGTAATCCTAAATTGTCCAGAGATTTCTTCACCCCATCAGATAAACAGTTTACCAATAGAGCCCCAGTCTCCCACTGGCTGCTAGTCAGGCTAATTTATGGCCATCATTTTGGTCTAACCTGTCATGTTAATATTCCATAAACAGAATGGGCAAATAATGCAGTATTGGGCTTTCATGTGAAATATTCAGAAATGTTGTCAGTGTGTCAAGTGTCAAACAGCATTTGTTTGTGTGTGAGAGTGTGAAAACTTAAGTTGTGGTAGAAGCATAGTTGTATATGCAACTGATTCTGGATTTTTTTTTCTTATGTTTTCTTAATATATATATATACTAGGGATGCACGATATGAAATTTTTTTGTGTAAGGCACCACAATTCTTAATAAATAAAATGCTTTGACATTTGTCAACCTGGAAAAAATGAAAAGTGAATCATGGAGTAACGTCAGATGTCTAAATGTCTGTTAAAGCTTCTTATTGATCATATTATGAATGTGTGCAGCTACCAAATCGTACAAGGCGGGGAATAAAACATCAGAATCGAGATAAAAACATCAACTTTTCAGAATGCCGCAAGCCCAACGCAGGTCATATGACATGAACCAACCAATCAGCTTCACCCGTTCCCTTAATAACATTGAAAGCACTGCCAAGGTGGAGAAACAGCTTATCATAGCTGTACAGGAATAACCATTTTTAAATAAATTTAATAACAGAGCTACTGCAAGCGATTTTTAATGTTGAAAATCCATTTATCCTTTGGTGAAACTTCTGCGTCTTTATGGAGAGTCATGGTTGCTTAGCAACGGCAGACAGAGCGGTCCCGGAAAGGGGACTCACTAAATTCCAGGGGTTTCATTACCACGACGTAAAATGGGCGTCCCTGGGGGCGTTGGGAAAACGCCCCTTTCTAAAAAAAAATTATTAAGAGAGGTCACCGATCATGCGCAGTAAGTCAGTTTTTTTGCGCGGGCATTTCAAAACCTAGGATCAGCACTGATGGATAATGAAGGACAACACAGTCATACAGGTTATTTTTATGTTTTAAAATCTTAAATTAAAACGATTTTCGAAAACAAATAAACAGCCGTTATAGAAATGTAAAACGTGTAGCGTCTATTTACGAAAATAAATCATGGTTTACAACGGTATCGTGGCCAGGTAATGTTATTTCAAGACACTGTAATGTTATCTGAATATAATTATGAAGGGCACGGAACCCCTGTGATTGTGGACAGGTATTTCAAAATACTGTATATGAATATAATTATGAAGTGCACGAATCCCCTGCGATTGTGGCCAGGTATTTCAAGATATTGTATATGAATATGATTATGAAATGCACGAAACCCCTGCGATCGTGGCCAGGTATTTCAATATTGTATATGAATATGATTAACAAGTGCACGAAAACCCTGCGATCTTGGACAGGTATTTCAAGATATTGTATATGAAAATAATTATGAAGTGCACGAAACCCCTGCGATCGTGGACAGGTATTTCAAGACACTGTATGAATATAATTATGAAGTGCACGAAACCCCTGTGATCGTGGACAGGTATTTCAAGACACTGTATGAATATAATTATGAAGTGCACGAAACCCCTGCGATCTTGGACAGGTATTTCAAGATATTGTATATGAAAATAATTATGAAGTGCACGAAACCCCTGCGATCGTGGACAGGTATTTCAAGACACTGTATGAATATAATTATGAAGTGCACGAAACCCCTGTGATCGTGGACAGGTATTTCAAGACACTGTATGAATATAATTATGAAGTGCACGAAACCCCTGCGATCTTGGACAGGTATTTCAAGACACTGTATATGAATATAAATATGAAGTGCACGAAACCCCTGTGATCGTGGACAGACCATTTCAAGACACTGTATGAATATAATTATGAAGTGCACAAAACCCCTGCGATCGTGGACAGGTATTTCAAGATACTGTATATGAATATAAACGATCGTGGACAGGTATTTCAAGATACTGTATATGAATATAAACGATCGTGGACAGGTATTTCAAGATACTGTATATGAATATAATTCTGAAGTGCACGAAACCCCTGCAATAGTGGAGGTATTTGAAGCAAATTGCTTTTCCCTAACTGCGCATGATCGGTGACCTATGCAAATTCTCAAATAGGCCACGCCTGCCTGGTGACGCAGTATCGATTACGCTGTACTGAAACCCCTGGAAAAAAGTGCATCCCGTTTGGGGAGAAAGAGAAAGCGGCGCGTCTAGCGTTTTTCCACGCGTTTTTAAGCGCGACATGTGAACGGCCCCTAAAACAGATTCACCGCGATGACGACCTCTAAAGTAAGATTTGTTGTGTTAAAACTTGACGGCTTTTTACCTCCTCTCAGAATCCTTGCTAAACGTGTTGCAAATAGCAATAGCATCGTCCTCCTCTGCCACCGCGAAAAACTTCAAGACCAGCGAAGACGATGATGACGACACAGATGATGACGTATTACACGCGACAAAGTCCGAGAGTCACTGCAGTTTACAGCTGCAGTCACTTGCACTCGGAAAGCAGATGAATCTCAGATAAACCAGACTGATTGATTGATTTACCAGCAAGAGTACTTTATCGGATAGGATTTCATTTATTTATCGGAGCAATAAAAATGACGTCATTTTACCCATATCGGTCGATAATTTATCTGTCCGGTAAATATCGTGCATCCTTAATATATACACATACACACACACTTTATACTATATACCATATTAATACAATTAATTATACATGAAATCACTGAAAGTGGAATATTTTAAAAATGACATGGTTTCATTTTCCAGATTTGGCTGAAAAAGCTGAAAATGTAAGTAAATAAATTAAATCTATTAATCTCTCTTTCTTTCCTCATCCTTGAGGCTTTTTGTAGTTTTGTTCCTGGCTGTTTCTCATCTGGTATTTTTTAAATCTTTTTCTGCAAATAGATTCTTTTGAATTAGCTTTAAAGTAATTGTACAAATCTTCCTAACATGTGCTGGATTTTTTTATGCTAAATTGTATAAAACACAACAGTAAGGTCTGGAAGTGGAAATCCCATTTAGATTTTGTTATGTGACACTATATGTTCTGTAGAAACCACAAGTGTCATTTTAACTATTATTTGTAAAATAAATTGCTTACTTGTCAAATCACCGATGAAATATTACACTACCCATAATCCTGAAACAAGATCCATTCAGGGTCACTGTTACCATGGAAACAGAAACTGGACTGGTGGGTTTCTGAATGCAAGCATTAATTAATACGTTACATTTTCATCATTCTTAGTGGCTCATGGGAGTTGTTCATTCATTCCCTCATAATGTCTTCATCTTTTAAATAGGCAGCCACTCACAGCTTTTACACATACAAGTAACACTTACATTTTCAGAACATGTAAGCAGAATATCGGTTGTCAGATTTAAACTAAAATAAACAAATTAAATAAAAATAGAATATTCTATACCAGATGGTAAAGCAGCAGAAATTTCCCATTTTTCTTGTCTTTTCATATTCGTCTTCTCCAGTAGGACAGGTAATCACAACTACTTCAGGGGTAATAGATCAACTGTCTCTCTGTCCACTCCCCTCCTTACTGTTTTTGGTGTTGTCTGATGCATGCTCATGCGTGTGTGTTGGTGGGTATCATTGCGGACGGTATGGTTAGGTCCCTCTGCCAGTGCTGAATATGGTGAAATGGGGTGAACACTTTTCTTGGGACCCTGAGGAAGAGCGCAAGCGTCAGAAGAGGTGGCAACAAGAGCAGGAACGCATGCTTCAGGTACAATGGCTTGAATAACTAGAAGCCATGCTTGAGTCAGCACTGACAATCAGACGAGCTTCAAGTGCACTACCCTGAGCATGCTTAGGCTTCATAGATCAACCAGACTATAGACTAACCAGGCATTTAACGCTTTATACTTAGGTTGCTTAAGGATGTAAGGAATAATTCACCTAAAAATAAACCACCATTTTAACATAATGAAAAACCAAGTACAAGCAGCTTGGATATTCTACTAAATAACTCCTGTAGTGTTCTTTTCCAGAAAGACCATTTGGAATGTTATGAGAGTGAATAAATTACGACAGAATTGTAATTTTTTGGCTGAACTATCCAATGGATGATCCATGGTTAAGTTTTCCATTTCCTAAAAATTGATTGGATATTATCAGAAGATCTGCTGTATAACAGAAAATCTTAATCTAATTTACTGAAATGCATTGAATTACTTAATCTTGACTTTCTGTACAACTTAAAAAAATAGTTTGATATGAAGAGAAGATGCATGTTTTAGCTGTTATAACTCACACTTGGCTTTTGCCTGTTTTTTCAAGCTTGCACAACTAGACTAAAGCTAATCCGCAATATACAGTGACTCCAAAAAATATTGAAACACTTGAGTTCACCCAAAAATGAAAATTCTGTCATTTCGCAATCAAATTTTTTGGGGTCATTACCAAAAGTTTTTTTTTTCTTCAGAAGGAAGAAAGCCAAATGGGTTTGAACAAACATGAGAGGGTAAATTATGACAGAATTTTTATTGTTGGTTGAACCATCACTTTTAATTCCACTTGCATTTAAGAATGACGTAAATTTGTTCTAGTTCTAAGGAGCTGGGATCAGTTTTGTATTTATTTAGTTTTGAATATGCTTGCACAATTTAGCAACTAAAATTCCTAAAGATTTTTTTTTTTTTTTATATATATTTATCCTAAGCAGTAAAACACAACATGATACATGAGTCCCTTTTGAAGATAAAGACACCCCTAAGTGTCAGTGTGTGTGTGTGTGTGTGTGTGTGTGTGTGTGTGTACCTGGTATTCATCACGTTGTGGGGACCAAATGTCCCCACAAGGATAGGAATACCAGTAGATTTTGACCTTGTGGGGACATTTCTCAGGTCCCCATGAGGAAACAGGCTTATAAATCATGCACAATGAGTTTTTTTGAGTAAGTAAAAGTTTGCACAATCTCCTGTGAGGGCTAGGTTTAGGTGTAGGGTAGGTGTAGGGTGATAGAAAGTACGGTTTGTACAGTATAAAAACCATTACGCCTATGGAATGTCCCCATAAAACATGTAAACCCAACATGTGTGTGTGTGTGTGTGTGTGTGTGTGTAAGAGGGGATGTTTGCTTTTTTTAAGAAAATAAAATGTTTCTTTAAATTTATTTTTCAAACTTCAAGCACCTCACCATGACTATTAAAGAGCCATTTGGAGTGGCTAGAGCTTCTTTTAAAGGCATTCTTTTGTTTATGATGATCGTAGTTCTTATGGTGTACTCCTTTGTCATTCTGTTAACTTGAATGAAATGCATGTGTGTGGTCACAGGAGAAATATCAGCGTGAACAGAAGAAGTTGATGCAGGAATGGGAGCAAGCGCAAAAAGAAGTTGAAGAGGAGGAGAGGCGGTACTATGAGGAGGTGAGGTTTCTCTCTTTACTGACCTTGTAGTTTAAATTTCCCAAAGGCTTGTATTGTTAGAATATTTACTACTATTCAAAATGTAACTGATACCACTGACACCATTGTAATATTTGCATACTGAATTGACTGGTTTTCTTAAATAAACGTATTTAGATACTTACGTATGATTGGTCTTTTAGCCACCATTTGTGTTTACATTTGTAGTTATAGCCTGAAACATGTATTTGTCATATGCATCATATGAAATGCACAAAAAAGTAATAATAATAATAATTATTAAAATCTTGTTCTGTTTTGGCTTTTATTTAACAGCAATAAAACATAAAATGGAGAATAAATTGACCAAGGGGAAGGAGTGTCCACAAATAAAAATAAAAGCTGGAACTGGTGTCTTCATTGTGCTGGGTAGGGTTCAAATAGGAGGGGTCCAGTGGCCCCACATGATCCGCTCTCTCTAGTCCGAGAAGCAAGGGTGTCCAAACTTAGTCCTAGTGGGCCGCTGTCCTACAGAGTTTAGCTCCAACTGGCTCCAAAACACCTGCTTGGAAGCTTCTAGTATGTCTAGTTAGACCTTGATTAGCTGGTTCAGGTCTGTTTTTGGGGTTGGAGCTATTCAGGACAATAGCCCATCCAGGACTGAGTTTGGACATCCCAATCATAGCATTCTCATAACCTGTTTGCGTGTCACGTGTGCTTCTCGACTCCGGACTGTGGGTCTGGTAGCTAACGGGAAAGAGACTGGTTTCTCGAAGAGAGGCACGTTCGGCATTTAACAGGTGATGAGACTCTATTCAGTTCAAGTGTGCCTCATTTCTGTCGAGAACCTGGTGAAGGATGATGATTTAAGGGACAGGGTGACGATGATAATTAGGGGGAGGCAGCCATTATGTCACATTACTAATTATGCTCACTGTTGCAGATGAGAGATAATTGAATCAGAATATCTGGTGTGCTAAAACCCATACATATATAATTGTAATATGCAACATATCGTGAACCTGGTGAAATATTATGTAGCTGGAACTATGGCAGTTTCCAATATCAGAACTTGAAAATTCACTCCAAAATTTACAATGATAAAATAGTTGCTGCCAAAACATAATATATATATATTTTTTCAAAATAAATAAACCACAGTAGAGCTAGAGATACATACATTATGAAGCCTGTTGGGCTATTTTTGGCAGCTGTACAGTAGCATTTATAGAATAATTAATACTTGGTTATAATTACAGTAATAATTCTTTATTAATCATGCAATGATCAGGAGTTATTGTTTTTTGTATAGAATAAGATAGATACCTGTTGTTGCATTTGCTCCCACAAATTTTTATCACAACATGCAAAGGGTTTTTAGTTCAAAAGTGTGCACATTTGGACAAATATTTTCTTTAATTATGCAATCTGATTAAAATGAAGTAGCTTCAACACTATCTTTTCGTCAGTACAGAAGAGGAAGATTCTGGAAGAGACCGTAAGCCCTCTGACCCCTCACTTAACGACTGCGCCTACAGCCCTTTCTAAAACCCACAACACTTTACAGTCCCATGCCGAGTGGGATAACAAACAGGAGCCAATGGAGAAGCAGACGGTAAGATGGAAGAAAGGATGAAAGGACATTAAATGAAGTGCTTGATGCTGGCGTAAATGATAGTGACCATATTTTTCACTCCATCAGAGCTCTGAGACTTACAGACAAAGGGAAAACGTCATCAGTGAAGCAGCCCAAGGGAAGACGGAGAGTTTACAGATGACAGTAAGGTCTGGGACAAAAACTCTAGGAATAAACATCAGGGAGTAGTTCACCCAAAAATTAAAATTGTAATTCCTGACCTTTTTTGTTTCTATGGAACAAATAAGATTTTTTAAATAAACTTCATGCTGCAGTTTTCCTTACAACAGTAGCTCACAGTGACCATGTCTGTCTGTTGTGATTTTATGGCCTTTTTTGACAGAATTGATAGCTGTTTTGACAGCTGATTAACTGTTGTATTGTGAAAAACAGTACATGAAGATTTTGTGTTGCATGAACTTAAACTTAAAATGTAAGTTTGGAGCAATGTGAAGGTAGGTAAATAATAACAAAATTTTGTTTTTGGGTTAACTATTCAACTTTTTTTTTTTTTTACTTCATTATAATTAAGCATTTTCCTGCATGTTTTCACTTATCTTTCCCATACCAGTTCTCCCCTGCAAAGTTGTGGGTCAGTGGGTCAGAGAAGACAAGGAGTCGAGAGCCAAGAAAAACAGCCTACACTGCTGTCTAATCAGGGTGAGTCTAGTGGACTTTGACATTAGCGTATTGTTTAACTGACAACTCTAATACATTCACAGCAATACAAGATTCATTTTCACAATATGTTTGTTATCTTGGATTATTTTATTTACAGCATAAATATGCAGATGTCATTCCCGAAACATAGTAGTGTGTATGTGTCCAAAAAACAAAAGTTTCATACAAATTCTGAATGGATTATAGCCTGTAAAGTGCAAAGCGGGATCCCTTTATTATCACTAAAAGTGTCACTAATTTGACTTAGTTATAGAGATCTCACAAAGTTCCGGTAGGATCAACAAAGCTCTCTAAACTACACAATGAATTTTATTTACATCGCGTCTGCACTTAGTCATGAGATGATTCACAAGCTTGCAAAAAGGCACTTAATAAAACTGAACTGGCGCTTTCAGCGGTGAGTGAATTCTGACAAGTGAATTGTTTGAAATCAACAGATATGTCTGTGATTGGCTACATTTCTCAACATCACAAAAACATGTTGGATAGTTTGCCAGATCTTAAATTGCTTTGCTTTCGTTTGAGGGTAAATAGCACCATCTAGTACCAATACAACCGGGCCTGAGCTTGGCTAAACGCTCCAGTTGCAGAGAGGCTGTCAGGGATTCCATGACTAACCTGGAGGGGGCAACTGCCCCCCCCCACTTGCCTCCCCCTAATGTGTATATTTATATATTAGACTATACAGGCATGTAGTGGTTACACCATGGTATTAAATATAATTTTCTTTTTTCCCCCATGTAATTATACACTTTTCCTCATAAACCACATATATCAGAACACACACACACAAAGTTAAACTAATTGTCCTTTGTCTGTTTTGTGTGACCCCCTAGGTGAGCAATACCAGAGAGTCAAATACTTATTATTTTCTTATTTTACAGATATGCGACCGGGCAACAGACAGATACCCCAGCAGAATGAGACCTGGAAAAAGAATACATCACAATCAAAACCTGGTGGACGCAGGAGGTATATGTCTGTGTGTTTGTGTGTATTATGTATTATTTCATTGATTTTTTTTTTTTTTTTTATTCTCACACAAGCTGCAAAGTCTGGTTCAGAGTTAATATAATTTTATGTTTTTGATTTTGCTGAATTCATCCTCATGGCTGAAGTTTAAAGGTTGTATCAGCGATTTCTAGCCTAAAACATAAAGTGTCAATTTCAGCTGACCTTTCTTCACGATCCGCTCGCTGCTTGCCCCATAAATTGTCTGTGAAAAAAAACGCGTCTCTCTGGTCAGCCTAGGGTCCGAGATATACCAACCTTTCCACAGATAAACAAACAGTGTTCCAACCAATCAGCGTCAGGGGTTTGGTGTTGTGGACTTTCCTACTGGTGCAGGGATGTGAGGGAGGCGGAGCGAAAGTCCACAACACCAAACCCCTGATGCTGATTGGTTGGAACACTGTTTGTTTATCTGTGGAAAGGTTGGTAGTGCCGATTGTTTTTTTTGCATATCTCGGACCCTAGGCTGACCAGAGAGACGCGGTTTTTTCACAGACAATTTATGGGGCAGGCAGCGAGCGGATCGTGATGAAAGCTCAGCTGAATTTGACACTTTATGTTTCAGGCTAGAAATCGCTGATACAACCTTTAATGATTCTTACCATGTGTGTGTACATGAACACTGCATGTGGCTTTCCATTCTCAGGTCTGATTCTATAGAGAACATTGGGCCAAATTCATCAACATCACCTTCATTCACAAGCACACAACCACCTCCATCACTAAACAGGTACAGCACAGTTTCACTAATGTGATTAATTACTCGCCTTCCTTTTGTTTCAAAACCATAAGACCTTTGTTCATGTTTGGAACACAAATTAATTTTTGATGAAATCCCAGAGCTCTCTGACCCTTTATAGACAGCAAGGGTCCTACCACGGTCAAGGCATTACTAGGGGCATTACTTTGAGCGCATCAAAATCAATATTTTTACAACACTAAGAAGGCTCGACACACCATGAAACTTTGCTCGAAGTATCGCCTGGGTCTCTACACATGAACTCGAGCATTGAGAACATTGTTTGTATACACAGAGTTTACTAAAAAGAAAGGTTTTGAACAACTCACTTACACTGTTTGGGTTTCCGCTCGCAGCCGTCTTGCCAGTCAAGAAGTGTCGATATTGACAACAAAACGAAATCACGGTCAATCTCAATAATGGCACATTCGTCGTAATTCGTATTTATGCTTTTAGATACAAGTTTGTCTCGTTTACAGGAAAAAAAAAAACAGCCCAGGTTGCATTTTGTTATCCTTTAATGTCTGCTGCTATGCTTATTACTGACAATTTTTTATTACACTTTATTTTAAGGTGTCTTTGTTACAGTGTAATGATATTTTTAATTACTACTTTAAGTAATATTAATTAACTAGATGTATTTAATATAGGGTTACAGTTAGGATTATGGTTTAGGGTTTAGGGCAAGTAATTATGTATAATTTACTGTTTTCCTATAGTAATTACATGTAACAGGGACACTAAAAAATAAAAGATGTATAATAAATAAAATAATAATAGCTTATTTTTGTTTTATTATTTTTGGTTTTGTTTAAATTCACTTTTGTTTTGTAGGTCTGTCAGTGGGAAGAAACTGTGTTCAAGTTGTGGTCATCCACTTGGCAAAGGTGCCGCCATGATCATAGAGACTCTTAGCCTTTATTTCCACATCCAGTGCTTTAAGGTATGTGTACATATTATACTTAAATGCACACTTCCAATAAGTAGTACATTATCACTTAATGTCGTGGATGCTAATGTAATCATCTTTATAGTGTTTTTTTTTTTTTTTTTTTTTTTTGTTTGCTTGTTTTGTTAAGGTCTGTTAGAGATCTAGGGATAAATATTGTTAAAGATTAAAGATTATCTTTATCAGATGAACCATCACGGTTTATGGCTCATTGAAGATGTTTTTTTTAGCATTTTAGCATTTTTAGCAAGATTTTTTAGCATTACTTAGCATTATCTTACTTCCTTAATGGTGCCAAACAGCTGTCCAATGAGATTTCCTTCCAATGATTTTTCTACAGTCCTGATAAGTTTTTATAGTCCTCAGACCCAGAGCATATGCATATATGTATCCAAATTGTGTGACAAAAAGGGTCAGGTTTTCTTTTCATATTATATAATTAAGAAGGAGTGGCATATGCCTTATAAATTAACTTATGATGAATCATTTGATGAGCCAGGTTCTTTGACAGACATGTTGTGTTCTCTGTTCTGGAAGCCATCACCAGAATGTTTGTTTACTGTTTAAAAGTTGAAAATAACATGTTGCTGGATAGAAAAGGTTGAAATAATGAGAATGTTTTGCTAACAGTGTTTTTTTCTCTCTCTCTCTTTCTCTAAGTGTGGAATCTGTAAGGGCCAGTTGGGTGACACCAGCACAGGAACAGATGTGAGGATCAAAAACGGTCTACTCAACTGCCATCAGTGCTATATCCGCTCCCGCTGTGAGTTACGTAGATATTTATTTAAATGTATAAAATGACAAAAAAAAAAAAAAAAAAAATTCCTTAATATATTAGCAACACTGCACTGGAAACTAAATATTTAATGTATGTTCAATTTTCAATTCATAGTTCATACCATTGTTAATGTATCATTGACTTTTCATTTATCTTGTCTTTTAGCTGCTGGTCAGCCCACAACCTTGTGAGCTCATTGATTATAAGAGCAAAAGAACCAATAATATTCTCACCTCCAGTCCTCACTGTTTGCATATGTGGAAGCATATATTAAAAGCACATTTAACATGAAACCACTGCAATGTCTTCATATCAGGTTCTCTTTTTCAACACGAAAAGCATGTTACTGTAGTGAAAACCAATTTTCTCAACTGATTATATAACTGATTAATCAAACTGTTTGTAGGCTAAAAACAGGTTTCAGACCATGCATACTGTTTGATGACAAATGGACTATTTGAGCCATCAATAGATTAAACTAATTAGGAAAGAATCTGAGCTGAATTTCTTTGTGGACTTCTTAATTTTAATTTTGTCTGAACCCATCTTCATTTTTATGCAGAAATATTTTTGACATATTTTATAGTATGTGGCTTCATGTGCTCATTAACTACAGCTTTTTTATTCAGAGTGAGCTGGTTGCTTTTGAATACTTTTTTTTTTTTTTGAGGGGATTAAAACACCAAAATGTGTTAAAGAAAACTGTCAAGTAATTCCTGTCTGCAAGTTATGTTATCTTTATTTTCAAAACATAACATGTTAGCATTCATAGTGCCTAAAAATAAAAAGATTATCTGTAATTATGGGAACACCGTCCTTGTAATACCCTTTAACAATGCATTTTCTGCCTGGAGGAAGGTATGTATTTTTATACCTACAAAGTACATTTGAGCTGATAAAAAAGATAAGTGCATGTGAAGTGATTGCTGGTTAAGAAAACAGCTATATTCATATATTCATTTAATGCATATATTCATTTTCATTTAAACCTGGTTTTGAAAAAATGTACATAAAAATTTATAAAAAAGAATGATGGCTCAATTTAAAACTTTTTTTATGCCTATCAGTGGTAGCACCTTTGAATTATTAATATTTTTATTAATTTTTTTTTAGATTATGAAAAGTAGTTTGGCCAAGTTGGCTATTTATTCAGACAGCGTTTGCTTAGGGTCTGGTAATGTATTTTATGTTTAATTTGTCATAACTTTAGGTTGACACAGGGCCGAGGGAAGTTATGCTGTTATGTTGTTTAGGAGGGAAATACAGTAGTTACCTTAGAAAATATATATTACATCTAAGGTATATTTATTGTGTTATTCACTCTCAAATCTACACTATCCAAATTAGATTAATTTGATGTTCAAATGCTATGGCTTTGCAGTATACTGTATGTTTATAAATAAAATCCTGAAAAATGTAATCCAGTCTATATTTCTTTGTTTCCCATGCATTGAATGTTTTTAGATCATAATGGTCGGAATTTAATCAGAATGAAAATGGAAAAATATATTAAAATATATTAATAAGATGCATAAACTTGGAAACACTACTATATATACATATACATATACTATGTAGTTTCTATACACTGAATATATACAGGTGTTGGATATATAATTAGAATATCTTCAAAAAGTTGATTTATTTCACTAATTCCATTCAAGAAGTAAAACTTGTATAATGTATACATTCATTCCACACAGACTGATATATTTCAAGTGTTTATTTCTTTTAATTTTGATGATTATAACTGACAACTAATGAAAACCCCAAATTCAGTATATCAGAAAATTAGAATATTACTTTAAGATCAATACAAAGAAAGGATTTTTAGAAATCTTGGCCAACTGAAAAGTATGAACATGAAAAGTATGAGCATGTACAGCACTCAATACTTAGTTGGGGCTCCTTTTGCCTGAATTACTGCAGCAATGTGGCGTGGCATGGAGTCGAACAGTCTGTGGAACTGCTCAGGTGTTATGAAAGCCCAAGTTGCTTTGATAGTGGCCTTCAGCTCTTCTGCATTGTTGGGTCTGGCATATCGCATCTTCCTCTTCACAATACCCCATAGATTTTCTATGGGGTTAAGGTCAGGCGAGTTTGCTGGCCAATTAAGAACAGGGATACCATGGTCCTTAAACCAGGTACTGGTAGCTTTGGCACTGTGTGCAGGTGCCAAATCCTGTTGGAAAATGAAATCTGCATCTCCATAAAGTTGGTCAGCAGCAGGAAGTGCTCTAAAATGTCTTGGTATATAGCTGCGTTGACCTTGGACCTCAGAAAACACAGTGGACCAACACCAGCAGATGACATGGCCCCCCAAACCATCAATGACTGTGGAAACTTTACACTGGACCTCAAGCAACATGGATTCTGTGCCTCTCCTCTCTTCCTCCACACTCTGGGACCCTGATTTCCAAAGGAAATGCAAAATTTACTTTCATCAGAGAACATAACTTTGGACCACTCAGCAGCAGTCCAGTCCTTTTTGTCTTTAGCCCAGGCGAGACGCTTCTGACGCTGTCTGTTTTTCTAGAGTGGCTTGACACAAGGAAGGCGACAGCTGAAACCCATGTATTGCATACGTCTGTGTGTAGTGGTTCTTGAAGCACTGACTCCAGCTGCAGTCCACTCTTTGTGAATCTCCCCCACATTTTTGAATGGGTTTTTTTTTTCTCTAGGGTGCGGTTATCCCTATTGCTTGTACACATTTTTCTACCACATCTTTTCCTTCCCTTCGCCTCTCTATTAATGTGCTTGGACACAGAGCTCTGTGAACTGCCAGCCTCTTGTGCAAGCACTGCAAAAAATGCTTTTCTAGCTTAGATTTTTTTTGTCATGTTTCCAGCCAAAAAATCTACAAATTCTTGAATCAAGAAGGATTTTCTAGACAAGTAAAAAATATTTTCTTGTTTTAAGAAAAAAACAGGTCAAAATTAAGTGAGTTTTTGCTTAGAACAAGCAAAATAATCTGCCAGTGGGGTATGAAAAAAAAATCTTATTTCAAACAGAAAACAAGATTATTTTTCTTACCTGATTTCCAAAGGAAATGCAAATTTCTATTTATACAAGTTTCATTTATACAATCATTTATACAAGCTGGCATCATTTATACAAGTTTCACTTCTTGAATGGAATTAGTGAAATAAATCAACTTTTTGAAGATATTCTAATTATATGACCAGCACCCGTGGTTACTCATGCTCACCAATGCTTTGATGTATTTGATCAAAAATAAAAACAGTAATATTGTGAAATGTTATTACAATATGAAAGAACTAATTTCTATTTGAATATATTTTTAAATGTAATTTATTTCTGTGATCTGTGCCACATTCTAGTTATGATTTTTAGAAAACATTATTATATGCTGATCATTTATGCTCAGAAATGCTCAGTAATGGTTTATATTATTATTAGGGCCGGGACTCGATTAAAAAAAATTAATCTACACTGTAAAAAAAATCTCGTAAAAAAACGGTCAAATGACTGGCAGCTACGGCTGCCAAACAAAAACCGTAATATTACAGTAAAATATCTTAATTGAAATAAAGTGCAAAAACAATAATTTTACAGAAATTTTCATTAAAGCTTTTACAGAAAAAAAACATTATTTTACAGATTTTTCCTTGTTTCAATTACGATAATTTACTTTAATTTTACGGTTTTTGTTTGGCAGCCATAGCTGCCAGTCATTTGACCGTTTTTTACAGGACTTTTTTACAGTGTAAAACCCTTATTTTAATGATTTTTCCTTGTTTCAATTAGGATATTTTACTTTAATTTTACGGTTTTTGTTTGGCAGCCGTAGCTGCCAGTCATTTGACCGTTTTTTTACGGGACCTCTTTTACAGTGTAAAACCCTTATTTTACAGACTTTCCCCTTTTTTGGTTACAATATTTTACTTTAACTTTATGGTTTTTGTTTGGCAGCCGTAGCTGCCAGTCGTTTGACCATTTTTTTACAGTGTAAAACCCTTATTTGACAAACTTTACCTAGATTATTACAATGAAAGCACTAAATGTTCTACAGAGAAACACTGTTATTTTACAAATCATTACAATAAAAAACCTTCAATAAAGTGTCAAAGCATGCTCAAGGTGGAAAATTAACAGTTTTATTTAAAAGACAAAAAACAGTCTGCAGCACAAAGTCTGTGCAAATGCCATATAAAATTAATATTTTACATTTCAGCAATTTTTTAAAGAAATACAGCACAATTACATTAAAAGAACATGGGACAATTTCATCAAAACGTTTAATTAAATATATGTTTAACTTAAAACTATTAGAAAATATTTCCTGATAATTCACTCTTCCACATGTAATCCAAGATGTTCATATCTTTCTTTCTTGAAGTCGAAAAGAAATTAAAGTTTTTGAGGAAAAGATTTCAGGATTTTTCTCCATATAGTGGACTTCAGTGGGATTAAGGTCAAGGATAAAGGTTTCAAAAGTTCAATACAGCTTTCAAAGGGCTTTACAAGTTCCCAGTGACCCTTATTCCTTGGATGGGATGATGTAGAGCCCTTTGAAGCTGCATTGACAATTAATTTTTAATTAATTTTGGACCTTCAACCCGTTGGCTCCCATCGAAATATGGAGAAAAATCCTGGAATGTTTTCCTCAAAAACCTTTTCGACAGAAAAAGAGACAGACAAGAGCATCTTAAATGACACAGGGGTGAGTTAATTATCAGCAGGAAATATTTGTATCAGAATTGAACTAGTCCTTTAGAACTGAATAAATACAAAACCAGTACATCTACAAAATTGTCAAGATTAACAATTTTATTAGTTTCAGATCAAAATTTAGATTACTGAATTTTTCATAACCAGTTATTCAGAGCTCCAAGGAGAAACTGAACTAAAAATGCATTTCTATCTCATCCACATCATTTTATCTTAATTCATGGGCATCATATACAGTGGTGTCCAAAATTATTAGAACACTAGTATTTTTACCAGCTAAAAATGATTTTAATTCAGTTATGTCTATCTTTTGCTGTAGTGTTTCAATTGGTAATTTTATTTTATATTTCTAAACATTAATTTTGCCATTAAATGTAATAATCCAGTAAGATTTTTGTTTGACAACAGCCAGTGCTCCAAACAGAGATCTGATTTTATCATCATCCATTCTGCACAGAATGACATGAAGAAACAGAACAAACTGAGACAGATTAAATCTAGAAGAACTGTGGCAACGTCTCCAAGATACTTCAAGAGACCCACCTGTAAACCTGAAAAACTATCTGCAAGTGCACCTTGTGCAAAAGCTGCTTTAAACACAAGATGATGGTCAAAAGAAGTTAATTGATGAAGAAAACATAACATTTTTGACATTTATGATATTTATCAACATTCTCATTTTACAGAATTTGTACACAAGTGCTTAAAACTTTTAACAGTACTGCTTTGCTGGTAGGTTTCTTTAAGCATCTTGGAGATGTTGCCACAGTTCTTCTGGATTTAGATGATGAGATTAGACCTCTGTGTGAAGCACTGTCTGTTTTCATACTCCTTGTGTCACTGATTATTATAATTAATGGCAAAATGAACACTTGAAAATGTAGACATATTTCATACTGACACACTATAGCAAATGATAGAAATAGTTAAGTTTAAACCATTAGTTAAGGCTAGTATACTAGTGTTCTAATAATTTTTGGCACCACTGTAGCTCTGATAATTAATGTAGTGTGAGAATAAGTAAAACCAAAACATACAACAAAAGGTCCATGACTCTGCACCAGAAGTGACAGACACACCAGATGAAGAGCAGTCCTCCTCCAAATGGTCAGTAATCAGCTGAATCAGCTGGGGGTAAAAAACCAAACAAAACAAATTGAAAAAAGATAAAAATAAAATTAAATTAAAAAACAGAAGAAAAATAATATGAACATTTCTAATGTTAGTGTGTCTTAATGTTAAGAATGACATGATGTAGAATCTTAATGTTAGAAATGAATACTTACTTCCTCTGAAGATCATGTAGAAGATTTTCATTCCCAAAACTTCAGGATCATAAGGGGGAAACACACACACAAGCAATCAATTACATTAAAATTTATTTGTTTGATAAAACACTATCTACTTACTGACAGACATGGGCTTGCAAAAATGTACTCACCAGCTCCAAACCAAATCTGCACAGCTGATCCAAAATCCTGGTTTACATCTAGTATTCTTCTCCATGGAGTCCAATGATCATGCTTTCACTCAGGTCCTCTCTCTGTCAGATGAGTTCACATAACAGTGTTCTCAGGTTACTCATTTTGAAGTTCTGTCACATTTTGTGAGTTTGATCTTAAAACTAGCATGGCTGCACGATATGACCATATTATTTCACAATAGTAATACATTACAGTATAGTTATTTATTATATTGTATTTCATTCAACATGCGATCAAAGTAGCAAATTAACGTTACAAACAATAGGACTAATACAAAGGCAAGTTAAGTACATTGAATGATTTTCTCTTTAGTGTTTGATTATAATTAAGAACGACTGCTGGTAACGTTAGGCTTAATTATACTGCTGTAACTTTAAGAACAAAATGTACAGATCCAGTAACTGACACCAACCGGGTTAGTTAATCTGGACTCAAAACATTAGCGACTGTATTTAGGTCAATTACATCTTAAGTAAACTGTCTGTATTTGACTATTCAAGTGAGGTGCAGATTTCTTTTACTTCATATATTCAGCAAGACATAAACATAATGTTATGTTACCGCCTAGCCGCACCTAACAGTATTAGCTCATACTAACAAAACACAGTAACACACACTGGTAGATATGATATGTAGATATGTAATCGCGATTAGTATATCACTTCAGTAAACTGTATCTTAATATAACTAACGTTACAGTCTATAGAACTTTATATAATAGTAAAGGGTACTTACCTTTTGCAGTTTGCATGATCTTTAGCTGCTGGAAAAAGTCCATATTCGCGTTTGTTTGTTCTCAATCTTCATTCCACAACCAAAACTCGCTCAAAATATGAATTAAACAGTCAGACGTAAAATAATCCACGTGAAAGCCGTTGCTTGAGGAGCGACCGAAGCAGACTGTCACTGACTGTACAAGAAGCCGATCAGCAGCATATTCAAATTTGACCGGGAAACGGCTCCCTACTAGTCATTGGCCAGAATAATTAATGGCAGCGATAATCAAACGCTCATTGGCTGTCGCCGGTACCGTCATAGATTGCGACTTGCAGTGTTTCCACCGGTAATGCGTGATTTAAAAAGGAAAAGCGCGTCAACTGAGCGATAGTGAAAGTGAATTCGGGATACTAGTGTTTTGAGCGTTTAACAACTTAAATGATGCCCTGCTCCTCAAACTACATTATTATCCTACTGTATATTCCACCAGAGAGGACTGCGACTACAAACGTATTGTCATTTGGACTACTGTGGTATTGCTTTTTGACTTGACTTCTGCAAATAAATTATACACTCGCTCTTTATTGGTTAATTTGTTCTTTATAAAAATAAAATTTTTTTAATGCAATAGATTTTTAGTGCATGGTTACAGGATATGTGGATTTTAAGACTGATTTTCTATTTTATATATATTCTACTTCTGTTTTATTTAAAATTACAGAGTTTTAATGTAAAATACACCTTAAATATAAAACTAATAAGATTTACTTTCAAATTACAAAAAGAACATTAAATTGTTAGTATGGACATAAACCTTAATGAGCAACATTATTTAATTACAGATTGTTTTTGTAATTTTACATCAATATGTAAGTAGTTTAAGAAAACAGAAAAAATACTGTAAAAAATACAATAATTTTTTGTATAAAAAAATGAGAATTCCTGTAATTTGTCATTAATGGAGTAATACTTAAAATAACAATTAAGTTGTTAATTTACAGATATTGTTTGTAATTTTACAAAGTTTTTAACATAATTTAAAATAACACAAAAAATACTGTAAAAATAATACAGTATTTTTTCTGTATAAAAAAGAAAAAATACTGTAATTTGTCTTTAATGAAAAAGGACCTAAAATAACAGTCAAGTTGTTAGTTTACAGATATTGTTAGTAATCTTACTAAGTTTTGAATGTAACTTGAAATTACAGAAAACTACTGTAAAAAAGTTACAGTTATTTTCTGTAAAATTAGTTTTTTTTTTTAACAGTGTAATTAATTAAAGGCTTTGTAATTAATTAATCGAAATTAATCGCATTTTAATCGCATATAAATATTTGACCTGAGAACAGTGAGAAGTAAGTTTTTTCATATGGATTTTTAGTATACCATTGAAGAATGACTGAATACATAAGCTTAAGCATCAAAATATTGTTTATTTTTGTTCAACCAAGTCCAACAGACCAGTGCAATATTGCCATTAAGTGTAGCAATAGGATACAGTGTTTCCCCTAGGTTTCCATACTTTTTTTTCTCAGTACTTTACCCTACTTTGTGTAATAACGAAAACATTTATTTCAGTAAAAAAATAAATCCAAAACTCTCTATTTTAACATTTTGAACAATAGGGCTTTACAATCTTTTGCTATTTTTTTTTTAAGAAATTCTTGTGTGTTTTAATTTTTCTCATAATCAAATGAAAAATAAACCTTTTTAATTTTTGGCAAACAAACAGAGGTTTGCTGTTAAAATCAATAAATAATAATAATTTAACATTTAAATAATAATTGTAGTATTTTTTTCTACAATTAAGTGGTTAATCTTGTTATATTTATTTTTTATCATATATATTGTTTTTTTTGTCAATTATTTAAATAGGAATATTGTTCTGTTTCATGTTAAACCGTACTTTTATTTTGACAGGTTGCCGTGAAGTTTCTGTGTGTAAAGTATGATATGATGCTAGTTAGTATGAGTGTAGTAAAAAAAAAAAAAAAAAAACGTCTCCACCATTCATACATACAGATACAAACGGAACATGCAGGATTCATATTAAAACGGTCTTTTTGCATTTCAGTTTTGACAGACACTAGTCCATATCGCGATTTGAATTAAGTGACAGACCAACTTTTGATTAATCAATCCAAAAATCGACGAATTTACGTGGCATTCCGCGCTATAGTAATTTCGGTTTTTATGAATGGAGTCCGCGATCCAGTCCGTGTTTTCACGGAGGAGACATTGTAAACGCGCCCCCCTAAGATAATGGAAGGGGAAACACTGGGATATTTAGAAATATACTAGCCTACATTTCAGAAATCCTGTACCCTATAGGTAGGTAGACCTTCTGTAAAAGCATTGAGGTGATACTTGAGGCTCTATGTGCTAGTTGGTGCTCCAGTATAATTGGTCCGCCGAAACTCATCCAGTGAGAAACGTTCCGCGGTGCAAAATTAAGTGCGATTAAAATGCGTTAAAAAAAATTACGATTAAAATGCGTTAAATAAATTTGTAATTAATTAATCTAAATTAACGCGTTAAAGTCCCGGCCCTAATTATTATACACTTAATGTTTTTGCAGCTTATTATTTAGTGATGATTTTGGGGGGATTCTTTAATAAGTAGGGTCCCACTTTATATTAAGTGTCCCTAATACCTGTGAACTTACATGGTAACTAGATGTGTACATAGCATGTAACCACAGTGTATGTACACATTGGTACATTGTATCTACAGCTCTAATACTGGTGTAACTACACACATGTGACAACCCACTGAATAGCATGTGTAAGTACAAATGTGTAACATGATATTGGTAACAACACTTTTTTCACTTCTGGAAGTACAGATGTGTAACAAGAATTTTGTAACTACATTTTGTAACAACAATATGTACTCACACAAGTTTTTACACTTCCACACAGTCTTCAACACTGCAGTTACCAGTTTGGATTACCCTGAAACATTATTGAAATCGTGATGATTCCTATGTACTTACCATTTTTGTATTCATGTATTTGTGAACACTGAATTAGAATTAAAGTATCAATTTGTGATACCAGTGTACTTACATGGTAACTCCTCAGGAACTGTCTACTTAATATAAAGTGTAAAATGGTCACAACTAAAGGAGTAATATGTCAAACTTAAACCTCTGTGCAACACTTTAATATCAATGTACTTACATGGTAACTCCTCAGGAACTGTCTACTTAATATAAAGTGTAAAATGGTCACAACTAAAGGAGTAATATGTTAAACTTAAACCTCTGTGCAACACTTTAATATCAGTGTACTTACATGGTAACTCCTCAGGAACTGTCTACTTAATATAAAGTGTAAAATCGTCACAACTAAAGGAGTAATATGTTAAACTTAAACCTCTGTGCAACACTTTAATATCAGTGTACTTACGTGGTAACTCCTCAGGAACTGTCTACTTAATATAAAGTGTAAAATGGTCACAACTAAAGGAGTAATATGTCAAACTTAAACCTCTGTGCAACACTTTAATATCAATGTACTTACATGGTAACTCCTCAGGAACTGTCTACTTAATATAAAGTGTAAAATGGTCACAATTTCAGGAGTAATATGTTAAACTTAAACCTCTGTGCAACACTTTAATATCAGTGTACTTACGTGGTAACTCCTCAGGAACTGTCTACTTAATATAAAGTGTAAAATGGTCACAACTAACTGAGTAATATGTCAAACTTAAACCTCTGTGCAACACTTTAATATCAGTGTACTTACGTGGTAACTCCTCAGGAACTGTCTACTTAATATAAAGTGTAAAATGGTCACAACTTACTGAGTAATATATAAAATGTAAACCTCTGTGCAACACTTTAATATCAGTGTATTAATGTGGTAACTCCTCAGGAACTGTCTACTTAATATAAAGTGTAAAATGGTAAATTTACTGTGTAATATGTAAAACCTAATCCTCCAAGCAACACTTTAAAAACAATGTACTTACATTGTAAAACTGCAGGACTGACCACTTAATATTGTTTCTCAGTAAGTAAAGTATGATGACTGCAATAAAAGAGACAAAAAATGCAGCAAACTATGTTTATTAACAAATTAAAGTCAACAGTGTAACATAAGTCTATAGTACAACTTTAGAAGTATACCTGCAGTACAGAAGTATAGAAGCAAATATACCTGCAGCTGGGTTAACACTGAAACAGCATGCAGTCCTTTAGACTGCCTAAAATAAAAATAAAGATCTAAAATAGAAAAACTGCTATTGTGAAACTAAATATGCTTTTAACGTACTGAAATTGTTGGAAATTAAATACATTTTACATTATTGAATGAAAAAAGCTAAACTGTATATTATCAACCAAAATTGGGAGCTCAATGTGAATTACATCCAACGTGAACTGATGTGAATCACAAAATGTACCTTAAAACAACATTTAAACATAATTAAAGAAGCAGCTTGGAGGTTATGTGTCTTTCTATGTCATCTTATATGACATAGAAATGGTAGCAGTTTACGCTCTTTTTTGGCATTTTCTATGGCAGATCTAAGGTCTGCTGTCAGTGACTGCAGGCACCGCTTTGCAAAGTCGAAGAGTTTCTCCTCCTTGGTTCTGAATTTCGGGATGCTTCGGTAAAACTCTGGATCAACAAGCTGTATTTCAGCCACAACAGCTGTTAATGCAAGTGTATTTCGGTCAACCCCAACTTTACTGCATGCCTTGCTGATGCTGCCTTCTTTCTTAAAGGCATGAAAAACTTTAATGTACCGCTTCAGTACATCGTCTGGGGTTGTTGTTGTAGAAAGATCAAAGGTTCTTAAGACAAACCCCAAAAGAAACAAGACTATCAAATCAAATATTGTTATTGGTGTTTGTAACTTTACAGGCACCAGGAACAACTTTTGAACTGCTAGCATTTATTTTTTACAATTAATTTTGCATCAAAAAATTTATGTTGAATTTTTCAGACATTTTCAAAATGTGTTAAATTTCAAATAATACATTAAATAAGAAAGAACCAGTTTGGTTCCAAAGCCTTCTATTTATACTTCAACTCACTTAATGCATCAATACTAGAGGTCAACTGATATGTTCTTCTCATGGACAATGCCAGTAGCAATTTAAGCCAAGGAAAACAATAACTGATATTTGTTATTTTATTTTGAGCAAGTACACATCTACAGAAATATAAGATCCAATAACAGGATATGTGCTTACCACGTGAGCTGTACTTGGTAGATTTTGGCCTGCTAGCCCTCTTTGTCTTCTTTTTATGACCTCTTTTCCTCTTCCGAGTAATGTCGCTATCAGGTGACTCTGAAGAGGAGGAAGAACTCAGGGACTCCTCATCAGTGTCACTGGTGCTGCATTCAGTGCTTGTGTCGAAGATTTTCTTTCCTTTCTTTTTTGCCCCTTTGTCTAAGGAAGCAATAAAACATTTAGTTATATAACCAGAAAAAAGAGGTTTAGGTTGGCACAGTAGACGATTTTCAAATCTTAACTGATTTTTAAACCATGGAAGATTACAAACATGAATACAGTTTTAACTGATGAATGTGCACACTAGGCGATTCGACCAGACCGCAAGACCACACACTGTTTGATTGTAGGAATGATTTTACAGTGACAAGAGATCTCACAGAGACTCGCAAGACCAAACGTGACTAGAGAAGAAAAACAAATGCAGAACAATAAACGTTATGGCTCTTCCAGCACGTGTTCTGCTTCACAGTGAAATACAAAGTATAAAAAAGAAAACTAGGAGATGTTCTTTCTCAGTACTCTGCTTTCGTGGCATGTTTGTGGCTGTCAAGTTTCAGCTTCAGAAGCACGCAACATGATGCTTGCTCACTCTCATTGGCTATCATGAGTATAACGTCAGAGGCAGCCCGATCAGGTGTGGAATTGGCCTTAAAATCTTCTAGTGTGCGAGACCAGCCTTAATCATAAGCAGTTAAATAACCCACTTCCAATCATTCTGGGGTGCAAATCAGGTTTAAAACTGACCTTAAAATCTTCTAGTGTGTGCCTTATAAAGTATATATCTCTCATGTAATACTCAGCAGTTCTGGATTAATGTGAAAAATCAACGTTCTGTAATTGTTCAATTAGAGCAAAACAGGTATATTCAGGTATACAGTATATACAGGTATATACAGGTTTCTTACTTGAGAGCTTTAGGACAGTTTGACGGAGAAAATCTCATTCTTCCTCAAGTGCCTTTATGAGCTTGTCTTTTTCTGCCAAGGAGGAAGTCTCATCATCTCGTCCTTTAAAAACAATGTAAGATAACCACCAGTTTTTTTTATGAATAAGTGATAGAAGAGCAGCTGTATCACAGATTTTCATATGGCCAAACATTAAAAACATTTATTTTATTTTAAACTTGATGTACCACAATACAATGTATTTGCCTTGTGTAATATGTCCTAAGGGTGGCATCAGTGCTAGACCAAGTATTTATATTTAGAGATGCACCAAAATTAAAATTCTTGGCCAAAACCTAAAATTCTGGATGCACTTGGCCAAAATCCCAAACCAGAAATGCTTTGTAATAATTAATTACTATTTTATTAAATAATATAACGTCATTTCGTATGATTTTTATACTCAATAATTTGAATGGTACTAAATTTTAAAAACACAAGCCAATGAAATAACCACACTTTAACTCAAAATATCACAATAAAATTGGACAGAGAAATAGAATAATACTAAATTCAATATATTGCTTTTATTTAGTTCTATGCAACCGAATCAAATATAACCTGTTTAACTAATTATCCAAATAATGTATAGTTCTACAAAGCTACTATTATCAGAGCATATGAGCAGATTTTGTGTGCAGATTTTGTTGGTTCAGACTTTTTTTTGTTGGAACTCACTGGATACTGGCTCACAGAATAGTCTCTCATAACGTCATGAATTCTCCTCACACATCAATGCTATTTTTAATTAATTTGAAAATGAAAGAATGATAGAGAGCATAGATTCTAACTTAAATGCTTCTGACTGGCTACTGTGTTTAAGAAATCAACAGATATGTCTGTGATTGACACTTTGTAAACAGAAACCTAGAGTGCAAAGCACTGCGCCTCAATAATTATCAACCCCCCTCACCCCCCCCCCCCCCCCCCAAAAAAAATAAACAAACAAAAAAACAGGTCTCTCCCTCTTTCCAAATTTAGATTTATCCCACACTTCTATGTCTAATGCAATACTTTTTTGTGATCATCAATCAATCCTTAAAAACAAACAAAATAGCCTGCATGGCTAGACATTTATGCATATTTGTATGTCTATTTTGTTTATGCTCTGTTTATTTTATATAGTTTTTATGTACGTATTTCGTTTATATGTTTACTTTCATCTTTCTAGCTCACTTGCACTTCTATTTTTAATGTCTAATTCTGTCTTTTTCTTTTCATATTTATGGACTGGAGTCCTTTTCATTATCTTGCCTATGGCCTCACAAATGGTACAGATGGGCCGTTTTCAAGTATTTACATTATTTGAAAGAAGTTAGCTTCTTATGTCAATCTTGGTTGCCAAGAAGAGACTATATCTGTCTTAAGTGACCATAATCTAAAATTCTTAATGCATACATCCTATTTAATTTCCCAGTAAGTAAATACAAATTCACATGGTTCTGCAGTTGCCACTTCATCCATTTGCTGGGCCACATCAGCTTGTTCTGTAAAAACATAAAAGGAAATGCTTAATGTTCCTGTCTGAAAAATGAAGACAATCTACTGCAACATTGCAGCAGGGACATTCTTAAACACTTATTGTGAAAATGCCTAATCTGGCTCAGTGTTCCAAAACTACAATCAATTATCATCAAATTTCTCTCTGACATCTTCTTTCATCAACACTTTCACCAGTCAAAAAATCAAAACAGATGCATGGACTTTACCTAAGCATTTTTTCTCCACTGAAGCCCATTATAATAAAAATCATAACATCTCTTGTTATGAAATCTCACCCATTTTTAACAATTCAAACTAAACTGATCTGTAGTCAAATTATCTGTGCTTATCTGATTGCTGTTTCGGGGCATTAAGCCATGTTAAACTTTGTCACCCCTTTTCAAGAAATGAACCATGGTGTTATTATAGTAAAAGTGTTTTTTTTTTTTTACTATGTGTGTTTTTTTATTTATTTTCTGGGCATATTGACTACTATTTGTATACCATGGTTTTACTGCAAATACCATAGCTATACTATAGAATTTTATTTGTAGTAAAACCATTATTACTTTTTGTAAACGACGTCAACCTTTGCAGTAACGTTACCTAACAATATTACACTAAAAGTGGACTGATATCTAACGTTTGCTAGTTAATCATCATGGTAACTATTAGCTAACATTAGGTTATAAGAGCCGTGTAAACAAGCTAAGTTAACGTTAACGTTACCGTCGTGCAAGAGGTCCATGGCGTCAGATTCACAGCGTTGGGGGCAGTTCCTCCTCAAAGAAGACCCTTTTTTTCGTGGCATACCGAAGAAAAATTTAATTTAAAGTATGAAAAAAAATTATAAAAATGCGATGAGGGAGAAGCACGCTGTTTTTTGTTTCCTGAGTCCTGATAGGGATAAAGTTAGCGGTTCAAGCTGCAGGCCAATCAAAGCTTACGTAACGTCACGTCATGGGACAACTGTCAAGTCTGCAGCCAGTTGCCAACAAGGCGCCATAATTTCAAATACGACAGCAATCACTATTCTGTTTTCTAGATTGCTATGCATTCAAGGCAATTAAATAAGTTAATACGCCTTTGCAGCGGTGGAAAACATAGAAAATTAATGATCAAATGACTACAGAAGAAAGACTTGCTTTGCAAAGCACCACCTTGTCGCCGCTGTGGAAAAAAGATGAGAATGAAAGCCCACAATGGACGTGATGGTTACATATGGTAAGTAGTGTTAGGCACCCAATTTAACTCGCTGTTTAGAAAGCATGCTTTTTACACTAATATTTTGCACTGTTATCTCAGGACATGTCGAAGAAACGTGCATCGCAGAATTACACTCTCCATTCGCCATGGATCACTGTTCAATAACTCTAGGATTCCCCTGGTAAAGTGGATGGAATACATATACAGGTAATGTATAACATAGTAGCTAGGTAACGTTACCTAATAATTACATGTATGTAACAGGAAATATATATATATATATATATATATATATATATATATATATATGTATATGTATATTTCTTCGGTCTTTGTACTGTATTTTTGTATTTTCAGAAGCTAGATAAAGAAAAAATATATTAGAATCAGAATGAGCTTTATTGACAGGTATATTTACATATGTGTATACATCTTTGTTTTTGTGACAAAAGCTGTTATCATATATCATGCTTGAATAGTATGTTACCAGGCCAGTATCTTTATTTGGAGCATGATTAAAATGCAGTGGTTGCCTAGTCAAATTTTAAAATGGCTACAGATATTTGCTTATATATAAATTTGCTTGTAAAAAAAAATGGTCTGGAAAAATCATGATCACTGCATAGCTAATTACAATAATAACAAAGTACTCAAATTGACAGTTTAATCTGGACTGTCTTTTTCTATCACTTTTTCAATAGGTAGATCTTGTCTTTCATAAAGGCTGAGGTCATGGATCTTGGGCTTTAAAAGTTTGGTGACCACTAGTTTAAAGGATATTTATTTGTGATAATTCTGTTGCTTTTTTCTTTTTTCTTTTTTGTACATCATTAAATTTTGGTTATTGTTTTTAATTAACCAAATTTATTTTCTTTTAAAATTTTCCCAGGGTCTACATTTAAGACAAATTGATTTGATGGAAGACTGTGTTGCCAAAACCTCAACAACATTGTCCAGAATGAACAAATTGCTCAGACAGGTAGCTTTATTTTTGCCACAAGCATTTGTATTTAATGCTTGCCTTTGCATTAGACTTTTCAGTACTACATTGCTCCACAAAATGAATTTTTCTTTTTACAGGTTTGCATCAAGGCATTGAGGAATCTGAAAAGAAAAACAGGTCTTAGAGTTGGTGGGAAGTCAAGAGACAAATTTGTGGCCATAGATGAATCTAAGTTTGCTCACAAGAGAAAGGTACATCTGATGTGAAAAATACAAAAAGGTATTTTTTTACCATGTTAAAATAGTTGGTTAAAGGTACATTGAATAGCACTTCCAAGGTTAATATATTTTTCTTAGCATAATTATATCTAAACTTAATTTTGTATTCCAGATCTTCAAATAGTTGTATCTGGGCCAAATATTGTCCTATTCTAACAAACCATACATCAATGAAAAGCCATATTCAGGTTTCAGATAATATATTAATCTCATGGTCACAAATGGTCATGGGGAGATCAGAATGTATGTTAGGGATTAGGGAATGTATGACCAGGTTTTACTGCTCTTAACATTTGTCATGTTTTTTTGTTTATGCATTTTCAGTTTAACCGTGGCCGCTATTGTACTACTTGGCAGAGAAGAAAAGGCTGGGTCTTTGGGATGATGGAGGTTAATGGTGCTCGCCGCCTACCAGTCTTAAAGATGGTAAAAGACCGCTCCAGGACCACACTGATGCCCATTATCACAAGGCACATTAGAAGGGGGTCAACTGTTTACAGTGACAATTGGAGGGCATATCTGAACACACTACAACCGCTAGGATACAGACACCTAACTGTAAACCACAGCGAAAATTTTGTTGATCCCCAAACTGGATGTCACACACAACATATAGAACGTGCCTGGCTAGCCGTCAAGGCACAGGTGTCACGATTCAGGGGTAACAAGACTACAAAACTATTAAGAGAACATTTGAAATTCATCCAGTGGCACTATTGGCTGGGAAGGAGAAATAGAAAAGGTGCCTTGGCACAGTTGATCCATGATATTAGAAGAGCATACAGGTTTAAATTTCATTAAATGTGTATCACCCCGAAATGCAAGATTTTTTTGGCTCTAGACAGTGACTGTTATTGAACTGTTCATGTTGTGACATTTCTTAAGATTCTGAAATTTGACTATCATGCACACAACTTCTAACTTGTTTTGTTAAATTCATAGATTACGTAAGGAGTTTATGCAAAACACAATTTTGCAGAATGGATTGTAAACTTTGAAATCTGAATATGATAGTTCTGTTTGATAGATATTGGAATATTAATGCACAGCACAGATTTACTCTATATTGCCTTTATTCTTTTTAATTTTTTCATTTCAGATCTGATGACCATTTTGACTTTACAGTCACACTGTAAATTACATTGTTATGTTCCTTTGTAAGAACAGTGTAACTAAGTTGTTGCATTTCATATGAAATACATTTCATATTAAATAAACAGTTCCTGTTTATTCACCATGTAATTTCTCTGGTGTTACATAGATATGATTGAAGGATTACGCTTTAAATTCTGTGGAGATCATTTGTAACAACATTGATGTTATACAGTGGGTTAGGTTTACAAATAAACTGTGGTTTGTGTCCAGAATTTTACACTTTATATTAAGTAGACAGTTCCTGAGGAGTTACCATGTAAGTACACTGATATTAAAGTGTTGCACAGAGGTTTAAGTTTAACATATTACTCAGTTAGTTGTGACCATTTTACACTTTATATTAAGTAGACAGTTCCTGAGGAGTTACCATGTAAGTACACTGATATTAAAGTGTTGCACAGAGGTTTAAGTTTAACATATTACTCCTTTAGTTGTGACCATTTTACACTTTATATTAAGTAGACAGTTCCTGAGGAGTTACCACGTAAGTACACTGATATTAAAGTGTTGCACAGAGGTTTAAGTTTGACATATTACTCAGTTAGTTGTGACCATTCTACACTTTATATTAAGTAGACAGTTCCTGAGGAGTTACCATGTAAGTACACTGATATTAAAGTGTTGCACAGAGGTTTAAGTTTAACATATTACTCCTTTAGTTGTGACCATTTTACACTTTATATTAAGTAGACAGTTCCTGAGGAGTTACCATGTAAGTACATTGATATTAAAGTGTTGCACAGAGGTTTAAGTTTGACATATTACTCCTTTAGTTGTGACCATTTTACACTTTATATTAAGTAGACTGTTCCTGAGGAGTTACCATGTAAGTACACTGGTATCACAAATTGATACTTTAATTCTAATTCAGTGTTCACAAATACATGAATACAAAAATGGTAAGTACATAGGAATCATCACGATTTCAATAATGTTTCAGGGTAATCCAAACTGGTAACTGCAGTGTTGAAGACTGTGTGGAAGTGTAAAAACTTGTGTGAGTACATATTGTTGTTACAAAATGTAGTTAGAAAATTCTTGTTACACATGTGTACTTCCAGAAGTGAAAAAAGTGTTGTTACAAATGTCCTGTTACACATTTGTACTTACAAATGCTATTCAGTGAGTTGTTACATGTGTGTAATTACACCAGTATTAGAGCTGTAGATACAATGTACCAATGTGTACATACACTGTGGTTACATGCTACGTACACATCTAGTTACCATGTAAGTTCACAGGTATTAGGGACACTTAATATAAAGTGGGACCCACAAGGGGCCAACACACATTAATGTTCAAACAACATGTAAAAGTTAGTTTTGCATCCGATGACCCCTTTAACGGATTTGAATATTAGAAATGTGTTAGTGTATTATGTGTCCAGGTTGAAGAGATAATCTAGATAATAATCTTTTAATCTAGATTCAAACCGACAGAGTGTGTCTGCCTCCCGAACATGTTAGGTAGATTATTCAAGAGTTTGGGTGCTAAACCATTAAGGGCTTTATAAGTAATTATTAATTATAAAAAAAAAAAACATTATAAGGAGCCAGTGCAGAAACTGGCTAATATGGTCAAAGTTCCTGGTTCTAGTAAGAACTCTAGCTGCTGCATTTTGTACCAGCTGGAGTTTGTTTATTGAGCGTGCAGAGCAACCACTCAATAAAGCATTACAATAATCTAACCTTGAGGTCATGAACGCATACATTAATAATTCTGCATTTTACATTGAGAGCATAGATCGTAATTTAGATATATTTTTGAGATGGAAAAATGTGGTTTTACAAATGTTAGAAACATGGCTGTCGAAGGAAAGATTGCTATCAAATAGCACACCTAGGTTCCTAATTGATGATGAAGAGTTGACAGAGCATTCATCAAGTGTTAGCGTTTTAGGTTATTACATGCAGAGGTTTTAGGTTAGATAATTAACACCTGTTTTTTTTTTTTTTTTTTTTTCAGAATTTAGCAGTAAGAAATTACTAGTCATCCAGTTTTTTTTTAAATCAACTATGCTTTCCGTTAGTTTTTTAAATTGGTATGTTTTGTCGGGCCATGAAAAAATATAGAGCATCATCCTCTTCATTCACTGCTACGAATTGATGGTGGTCAGATAAGTACTATTTGGTCCATGCCAATGCACTTCCACTAATGCCAACTAAATTTTCTATTCAAAAGAATCTACCAATTTCTACCATCTACCAATTTCTTTTTTAAGTTGCTCGACTTGTCCATTAGCTCGACTTGTCCATTGTCCTAAACACTTGATTGAACAGTACTTGGGCAGTTTCCATTGCAGTGGGTAGACCTTTTAATGGAATTAGACGGCAGGATGAGAATGGCCATGATAGTGGTGAATCCTTGAGAGTTAGGCAGATCAGTGATAAAAACAATGGACAGGTGTGACCGGGGTCATCTTGGAATTGGTAGTCTCCATTCTTCAAGAGCAGCTTTGATAAATAGTAATTCCTTGTTTCTAATATTGTAATTGCTTTCAGCCTGGGGATAGCTTCCATGATAAAAATGCACAAGGGTGTAACTTGCCTGGTGTTCCATGGCGTTGAGAGAGAACAGCACCAATTCTGAAGTCAGATGCATCAACTTCTATGATAAAAGGAAGTTTAGGGTCAGGATGCATAAGAATTGGAGCTGTGGTGAAACTGAACTTGAGCCGATTGAACTCTGTTGTAGCTGCCTCTGTTCACACTAATTTATTGAGTTTTCCTTTAGGAAATGCAGTAATAAGTGCTGATACAGTACTGAAGTCACAGATGAACCTGCAGTAGAAATTAGCAAAGCCTAGAAACCATTGTAACTCTTTGACTGTAGTGGGTATATTAATGACACCTCATTGTCATACCCACTACAGTCAAAGAGTTACAACCAGTGAATCAATTCATTTTTCTTCCATGAAAACTGTGGATTGGGAGTAGACAATCAACCTCTGCATGTAATAACCTAGAACGCTAACACTTGATGGATGCTCTGTCAATTCTTCATCATCAGTTAGGAACCTAGGTGTGCTATTTGATAACATTCTTTCGTTCGACAGCCATGTTTCTAACATTTGTAAAACTACATTTTTCCTAAATTAAGATCTATGCTCTCAATGTCAAATGCAGAATTATTAATGTATGCGTTCATGACCTCAAGGTTAGATTATTGTAATGCTTTATTGGGTGGTTGCTCTGCACGCTCAATAAACAAACTCCAGCTGGTACAAAATGCAGCAGTTAGAGTTCTTACTAGAACCAGGAAGTTTGACCATATTAGCCAGTTTCTGTCAGGACTGCACTGGCTCCTTATATTTTTTTATAATTACTAATTACTTATAAAGCCCTTAATGGTTTAGCACCCAAGTTCTGGAATAATCTACCTAACATGTTCGTTCAGGAGGCAGACACACTCTGTCTCTGTCGGTTTAAATCTATTATCTAGATTATCTCTTTAACCTGGACACATAACACACTAACACATTTCTAATATTCAAATCCATTAAAGGGGTCATCGGATGCAAAACTAACATTTACATGCCATTTGCACATTAATGTGTGTTGGTAGTTTGTGTACACAACCTCAAGGGTTACCATGATAAAAATCCATCCAGTGGTATTTTTTTAATCTTTAAAAGTAATATCCCCTTTTTAAAATCAGATCATTCTCAGCTTCTTGTTATTGGATCTTCTGTGGATTGTCAAGATTATTACAATAAGCAAAAATAAAAACTAAGAGATTAGACACTTCACGTCAAACAATGAATATGTTAAAACATAATCATCACCTGATGACATGAGCTTATGTCTGGCTGTTTAAACTCAAACACAGCAGCCAAACAAAATATAGTATTAAAGATTTAAGGGTCAAGAGCCCAACTAATGCAAACATTGACCACTATAATGGTTGCTTTAAAAATTTGGTTTTCTCCTTTGGTGATTCTGCTTATTACAGTTTTTCTCAATTGCTAAAACACTATAACCAGTCTTTTGAACTAAAATTTCAAAACTATAACGCCATTTTTGAAAAAGCACACCCATTTCCCTAAACTATAAACACTATTCCCTGCTTTGACACATGAGTTATATTTGGTGAACTGTTACTTCAAAACTCTACACACAAATCCCTACATTTCTCAGTGCTTACACCATGAGGTCATTTAGAAAGCACAAGCATTCAATATTGTTCACTCAAGTCTGCGAAGTTTGAGCTCAATTAGCACACAATTACCCAACTGGAAACACTAGGAGTCAAAATTTAGCACACACCAGTCAGAACCTTCGATGGAGATAAAAGGATAAAAGTTTTTCTCAGTCACTTTGGTGCATTTCTCAGATCAGAAATGAAATATACATTTGTGCAGTTTCAGTTGCTATTGTCATGTTGCTCAAAATGTATTATATACTGTAGTTCTCTGTGCAATAGTCTTACCCCTCAAAACATCAAGTCATTAGCTCATCGTATAAATCATTACCTAAATGCAAATTTTTTGATCTAGTTGTCCTAAACTGTCAATCATATATTCTACACATTTCTATTAGACTTTTTGTAAATTTGCCATGAATTATTCAAGTGAATCTTGACTTTCACTAATGAAGATAATATAGATCAACCAATGATAAAGCAGTTCTCTGAAATAGATCAAAGGTACATCTCATGAACCTTCCATTGGAAAGCATATAGACAGAGGACAACACAGGAGTTACAAATTCTGACAGTGGACTTTCTTATTTTTATTTTCACCTTTGTGAAACAGAAAAAAAAGAAATATGGGCACAATGACGTTGTGTGCTTTTATTTTATTTTTTTATTTTTTGTCAGACCACTAGTACAAGTGTAACTGTGAATCCTATCCAGTCTTTTTCAATCAATATCCCACATACAGTAATGTGTAATTTTGAAGAGGAAGAGTAGGAGGTGAAAGAGGAAGAGGAGGAGGAGAAGGAGGACGATGACGACAACAACATGGAAGAGACAGAGGAAGAGCAAGGGCAAGAAGACAAGCAGTCTCATATATTTTAGTTGATGAGTGCCAGGGTTGGATCAGGCATGCAAGAGGATTTTACCCCTGCTGCCTGGCCAGGGCTAATTTAGCCTGTAATGCTGAAGAGGTTCTTTGGCCTGTCCCATACCAAAGACAGGATGCTGGGCCGAATAATTATTTTGTTGTTTTTTGCTGTTTTGTACTGTACTCTACAGTACATTAAATTAAGGAATAAAACACTTGCAAAGGTTTTTTCTAGATTTGTTGTGTTCATCATGTGAAAAGTTTTTTATTTGTATTGTTTTTGTAGTATTGTTTTGAATTTATCTCATCAGCGTGTAAAACTGTGTTGTAGTGTGTTTGTTTTTGAGGATTTGTGTGTCATGTCTGAAAGCAAAGTTTGGTTTTTCAGCAAGATTGAATTGTTTTGAGTGGAGAGCTTCATTTTGACCTCAATATAGGAAGTTTGGGGAAATGAGTTAGGAGTTGTGGATTTGTGTTTAGAGTTTCGCAAATAAGAGGCATAATTTCAAGAAATGTGTTTAAGCAATTGAGAAAAACTGTAACATCAGGTGTCTTCTATAATGATGTTTCTATAAGAAGCATTTTCTAGTGCTGTGAACGAGGCTATTGACCGAGCAACCATATATTCATCGGTAGAACGAGGAATTTAAAGTGGTGTTCATCAACAGAACTAAATAATATTAGTAAGGATGGGGGTGGGGGGGGGGGGGTTGTCCACATACTTTGGGCCCTGTAATGTAGGCTATATCAGATGCCATATAACCTTACATTACAACTATTTGCTGGCAATTGCCAACTGGCTGTTGAGATGAAACTGTTTAGTTACATTCTATTTATATTTTTCTGTGTCAGTCCTTACGGAATTGCATTATTCGCTAGCAATTTTGTGCAATTATTATGAGGAGCAATCTCTATTTCTCTGTTCTGCATTTTATTATAGACTACTTCATGCTGCAGAAAAGAACTATTCCTAACAAGAATACTTTTTTCTTCATTTTGCTCTGATTTTTCCCATTCCAATGCAGAGACGTCAGTGAAGAATCATCAGAATCGTCGGTGAAGAACTCCTCGCCTAGACAGCGCAAGACCACGGAAAACAGATGAGTCCTCGGCAAATCTGACTTTGCTACAACATGGAACTTTTGCATTATTGACCCACTACTAATATTATTTTATCGATTTTAAGGATAAAGGAAAGAGGATTGAGAAATGACAGACTTTGTTTAAATCTTTGATGAGCACAAAAGTATAAAGGTATGCACAAGAATAGGCTATATGTGGTAAATATGCATACTATGCCCAATGGCAGTAACTAAGTCCATCCTTAAATTTTATAGTGGGTCAAACCTAGGCATTTCTAATTGTAGGAAGGCAGATGATCAAGTAGAAGGTGAAAACACTGGTTAAGCAGGAGCTCTTACTGATATATAACTCAAGGTCTATTATAGTGCAGAGTTTAGCAGAAAAGTGGACCTTGAGGGCCAGAGCTGTAAATGCTAAACATTAAAATAAAAATAATAAAGAATAAAGTTAATGAACTGATGTAATTAATAATGTTATTCTATTTGATGTGAATTAGCAAATAAGAATAATGTATTCTCTTTCTCTTACCTGTTCTCTTATTCTCTCACCAGACGTGATAACAGTCATTACCAGGAGAGGGCGCTCAAACTCTACACAAATGCTGTTTTGGCCTCACCCTTTTTAGAAGTAATAGATATTGTTCCTTTGTTGGCTACAGTGTGTGTCTGGTGCATATATAACATTAAGTTATAATATTTTCTTATATTTTCTGTCTCTCTTTTACTGTCAATTTATGTGTAAGAATGAAATTTGAAATTAATAGTTGGATGACGCAACTACAATGTCAAGTTATTATCAGTGCTACATCCCCTCACAAAGAGAGTCCTACACACGAATGCACATTATTTATTTCTACCTTGTCTGTCTGTGCCACGACTCGTTATTCTATTGTTCATGACAAATACATCAATTTAAATATAAAATTAATATACACCATAGTGTGTGAAAAAATATATTCAGAAGGAACATTTCATTTTAGAAATATTTATTTTTATTTCCCCACATCTCTTCTTTCCCAGTATGGCACGGCATGAAATAGGAAATTACACTAATAATGGTAAGACTAGCTAATAGCTGGCTGCTGATTGTGTGCATTGTAAGACGAGGAGTACCTTAAACTTTTAATAGCAGCTAAATAACATTTGGTAAAATAAATGACTTTTGTCTAACTTTCAAAAATTGTGAGATGAATTGGAATAGTTCCAAGATTTTTGTAGAATCTATGCCGAATATTTACGATTCTTGTAATTTGTTTGTGACAGATCATGTGTGTTTACTAAAACATATTTTCAGCAGTGTTGTAACAGTCAAATTACAGTTGGACTAGCATATTATATTGAATTATTTTAATTTTAGTGCTACTGATTTCAGTTAGGCTCTTCTGAAAGCTCTCTGCGAAATTTGGAATCGGTTTTCGATTCTTAATGTTTCAAAATTGAAGAATCGAGTGAGTCAGAGTAATTACACTCTAAAACAAAATGGTACTAAATAGCACTAATAGTGGTTAATTTGCAGGTAATCATAGGGGAACCACTTTAAATGCAATACCTCATGTCTTTAAATGTGCTATGTAGAACCAAAAGAGGAACACCATTCTCCCATTCTACTCTCATATGTTTGCAATAATTGGGAATGTACTTTAATGGTACATTATGCTTTTCTGAGCTGTAAAAGTCTCGTTTGGGGGCCTGGAATATTTCGTTATGGGGGGCCTTGGGGGCAAAAGGGTTGTGAGAACCACGTTATCTGCAAGAAATACACTGTATTTTAATGTTGTTTTTTAATAATTTCCCCCAACTAACCTAAGAGTCTAAGAAACATAGAGAACCTTTAAAGAACCATACTGGTCTTAACAGGTTCTTTAAATTGTAGCGGTGCTATGTATCACCTAAACCACTCCAAAAAACCTCTGAAGAACCAATTGTTTTGTGTGTGTGTACAGAAACGCAGAAAATGGCTAGATGGAGCCGTTCTCACATATATCTGCAGCTCGCGTGCAAGATCTCGGGGTTGGGGGGCTTGTGCTAGTAGCTGATACAGAAAATAAGCAGTTTTACTGGCTCAAAGTATTTTATGTAGGCTATTTTAAAAAATGCTAAAATACCAAACTTAAAGGTATTTGAATACAGATTAATTTTTTTAATAATTTCAAATACAAATTCGAATTCGTGTTTACGAATGTATGTAAACGATAGATAGGCCCTATCTGAAATGTTGCCCTTTGATCTACCTCAAAGCTTCAAGTGTGTGTGGTTAAATCATGTCTATTTATTTTATGCTGATAAATTTATTAAGTAATTTAGATCTGAATAGGTTTTTGTAACTCACTGTCAGACAAGCCTTTTTAAAAAGGCAAACTTCTGAAATCCTGCGTTCTGCATAGAAAACGAAAGGAGGAAATGTAGTTGAAATCGATTTCTACTAGCCTAAATAGACCATAAAAGCGATCGAATGAATTAGAATTACGGACTGTTGTAAAGTGCTTTGTAAGGAGTCAACCTCATGTAGTCAACAGCCGGACAACACAGTTACACCGAAACACAGTTACCATGTTACCTTTACAATAATGAAACAAACCATGTGTTTTTTTTTTTTTTTTTTTTTTTTTGGGTCACACACCTAATGGTGGACTTAATAGTGGTCATATTGCATTGCAAAACACTTTTGCTTCTATTAAGGTGGGATATAGGCAAGGTTATGGACAGGTTTGGTCGTATGGGTAAGTTTAAGGGTGGGTTTGGGTATAAGGATTGGTTCAACAGTGGTCATTACAGAAATTAATTACAAAAAAAAAATATATATATATATATATATATATATATATATATATATATACACACAATACAATATATACATATATTATATATATTATAAATATATACAATATACAATGTAAAAACATGTATGTACACAATAAGTACATTGTACCAAATGATTAATTAAAATGTAAGTGCATAGTAGTTAAGGCCTACTATGTCAAGTGGGACCGTTTTTTGGTTTGTTTGTTTGTTTGTTTGTTTTGGCGTATAGATTCAATTTAATTTGCTCTATTTAATTTGCTAATTAAATACATTAAAATGAATTATTAGATTCAATCGTTCGTCGCTGTAGTTCGTAAAAAAAAGAAATGATAACTGTACAGACAAGTGCAATGAGAGGAGCGAAGATGTCCAATGACTTATCGCAATGTATGAAAAACGGCAAAATACTGCACCTCATGAGTCGTCAAGACATCTTTCCACTGACATTTTCTTCACTTTCTACAACCTCCTCCACTTCCACTTATCTGACAAAGGCGCTTGCGCCTGCACTGCAGTGTTGTGCGCAGCATAGTTGTAATTGTTATCACTTTGAGTAGATATCACACTGAATAATGACATTGTATCTTCATGAGTCCTTGGTGGGTTTTCTTTGCAGCAGGAGCGCGCATCGCAGTCTATTGGTTAGTTTACTTGAATTAGTCAGAAATTATGTCGACGACCACAGCCAAAACAAAACAGTCCGGGTAAGGTCACAATGATAGCATAATGTAGACCAACGCTTGATTTATGAATGTCTTAAACGACAGCTTTCACCTACCCATTGTTCACTCCTCTAGTGTAACTACAAATAAATTTGTGAAACCAAAACCCTGACAACGTAGATTTTAATTAATAGATGGCTGGTTTGCACAAAATGTTTCCTTGCTATTGAAATAAAAAGTATTTTAACATTATACAAAAAATATAGGTCTAACGAGTTTTTCGATGATCAGCAACTGACATTTTAGCTCTTTATGAACAGACAGCGACTCTCGACACTGTGTCTCTCAAGAGCTATAGATACGTCGTTTTCGGGACACGCGGCTCTTATTTTTAAATTATAATTGTCCTCGTATTTTAAGTGTCTGCGTTTCCGTGCTCGCTTCTTTGTTTTTGTTATTTTCTTATCTTCGTGGAAATGCAATAGATAAGAAAATAACAAAAACAAAGAAGCGAGCACGCAGACACTTAAAACACGTGCTTAGATCTCAAACCAGATGATTTAAAAATATGCATCTATGTGTCTCTTTGTAAATATGGATAGTTCATAGCTAGTTCGCTAGCGTTGATGTCCGTCATTGTATTGTTGTTGTGTTGTAGTGCAAAGTCCCTTACAACGTCGCGTTTTTTTTCATCACTTTCTTTTGCTGATTTGTAACTATGCTGATTTGTATTGCTTCATTGTCTTCGATGTTATAAGAATGATCTTAAGAACGTGATAGCACGTTATCGGAAAAACTATTGTTTAACTATTGTTGTCGCTGTATGCCATTTTGATACTTTATGCACATGCGAACATCTTCTGGTCTTGCTGCATCAGAGCATCTATAGAATATATATGTGTGTGTGTGTGTGTGTGTGTGTGTGTGTGTGTGTGCGTGTGTGTGCGTGTGCGCGCGCGCGTGTGTGTGTGTGTGTGTGTGTGTGTGTGTGTGTGTGTGTGTGTGTGTGTGTGTGTGCGCGTGTATTAATATGATATTAAAAACGTTTTGTTTTTAATGTCAAGTTTTACTCTTGTATATGGGTCTGCATACAATCCACTTGGTCCACTGACTGTGCAACTTAAGCCGTTTTTAAACCGTTTTAAAGGTGTACAGTAAGATATATCTACTGACTGACTTTAGAAGATTAAAATAAAAATCAAACCGTTTCTGTTGCAAAATCAGTGTGTTGGAGAGGAAATATGAAAAGGTATGAATAACTATAGTGTCTATATATTTCAGTGTCGTGACAGCATCATTCACCGGAATCTGTGTTAGTAGCCAGGCGCCTTGTGCGGCTGTCCAAGGTGCTGAATATACGCCCTCTCGGCCATCCGAAGCTCGTAAAACACAAAAGATATTTTGAATAAATTTCAAAATAATTTTTGATCTTTTGAAATGAATTTAGCAATGTTTCAGTTAAAGTAGATACTTTAAAGAGGAAACAGGACAATGTTATTTTAGCATCATAATCGTTTTTATCATCAACAGCCATGTCAATGGTACACCTGAAAAACTATGTGCACATGTAGAAATATTTCCTTCTTAAATATAAGCATCCATTACCTACATATAAATAATTCTCAAATCCTGGACAAAAACGTGTTACATTATGCTCACAAAATAGGTGAAATCATTATAAAATTGGACGGAGAAGACAACATGCAAATAATATAGAAAATAAATACAATGTTTTGCATCCATTCCCTTTTTCCTCCAAAGAATGCGCCAGTTGTAACTTGTAAAACATTATAAAGACTCAGTGAACTACAAGGGGGATGTGGTCTATGTTTATCTAGGACGTCAATACGTTTTAACACTATACAATTTGAGCCACAAAAACACAGCTGTAGAAAGACACACAAAACGTTTACGTATTCTTGTTAACAATGAAGTATGTACTTGTGCCATTTTGAAGAACAATTTGCCTTAGAATAATGGTATGTATATAGATGAATGTTTGCAGAATGTTGGGTTCTAAGGCTTGGTAAATTTATAGGTAAAAATATATAACAGTGCCACATTTGGCAGTATTCTGTATACAGACATGTAACTTGCGCTATTTTTATGTTTAGAGTCAATGTAAACAAATAATTATGGCGCCAAGATATAATGACATGTATAATGACACTGAATAATGACATTGTATCTTCATGAGTCCTTGGTGGGTTTTCTTTGCAGCAGGAGCGCGCATCGCAGTCTATTGGTTAGTTTACTTGAATTAGTCAGAAATTATGTCGACGACCACAGCCAAAACAAAACAGTCCGGGTAAGGTCACAATGATAACATAATGTATAGTATTATTATCCAGCTTCTGGTGTAAACCAATGGCATCGTAAATAGTGGAGTGAGGACCAGAGGTGGTCTCTTCTTTCTGAACCAGTGGTAGAGATACAGATACAGGGCTTTCTCCTTCTTATGGCATTCTCCTTTTTCCACTTATCAGTTATCAGTGACTAGAGTACAAACTTACTTGTTTGTTTGTTGAATCTCGCGGTCGTCGTTTCTTTTCTGCATCAAGCACTAACTCAAAACATGCTGGTCTTTACTAAAGTGGCTTTGGCTCCGTTCTGTCTTTGTAATGAGGACAGAACACTAGCGAACGGTCCGCCCAGAGAGTCCGGAATGGAGGTAATGGTGCCCGGGGCTGAGGCCCAACCTTGACTCGGCGCTGTGCCTCCCATACCAGCCACTGACGTCTTCACCTGTTCAACTGGGCCGTTCCCTGTGGCGCTGACCTGTCCGCCAGTGGGACTTGGTCCACCGCAGTTGGAGGTAGGGTTTGGGTTAGACCCGGGCCCACCAGTGCTGTCAGGATCGGTAGCCTTTGCCTCTTTGCTGTCCTCCTCTCGCGAATCAGATTTCTTCCCAGACCCGTTTTTTGCTGCAGCAGCTGCTGCGGCGGCTGCACGTTCTTGTTTGCGAAATTTGGCGCGCCTGTTCTGGAACCACACCTGTAGAAAATGCGCATTACATAGTTCAAAACATGTTTTACCTTACAATGTTCGTGTTTTATTGTACCTGCATTAGTACTGAGTAACAAACTATGCCATTATGTAGTATGAACGTTCATTAGATTAATAAAGAAAAGATAATAATATTATTACTATAGCAGATAATAGGAATGTATAACATAGGAACTACTAAGTGCTACATAGTTCTTAAATCAGAAAATAAAACAAAATAAAATAACATAAAAAACATAAAAACTGCAGTGTATAACACTCCTGTGTTATATTATTATATTGCACGAATTCACTTTTAATGTTTCTGTTGTAAATATAAGAAATGTAAAAAGTCAGTGGAGGATATCCCACCTGCACTCTAGCCTCGGTGAGATCGATCTTTAGCGCGAGCTCCTCTCGTGTGTAAATGTCTGGGTAGTGAGTCTCAGCGAACACGCGCTCCAGCTCTTTGAGCTGAGCGCTGGTAAAAGTTGTCCGAATGCGTCTCTGCTTCCGCTTCTCATTCAAACCTCCATGGTCAGTGAACAGCTTGTAGGGGACTGTTCAAATACATAAGTCAGGTGTTAGCCATTTGTGTAAGTATAATTGTTAAATTTTTTTACTAATTGTCACTTTAAATCTTTCGAAGTAAAACGTGCAACTTGTTGATTCCCATAGCAAGAAATTCAAATTCAAATAAAGTTTCTAAACTAAGCATGTTCAGTTACTTGCGTCATAAATTGTTTAAGATAAGATAAAATCGTGATAAAAGATAAGGTTATGAAAATCCCGAGTCATCTGTAATCCTGTTATCTATGAAATTCTGTTAATTAAATGTTATTGGCGACTGGATTCGAAACTTGTCATAAATGCTTCTATCTCTTCTATTGTTGCTACTGCAACTTCAATTCAGTGTCAATAATGAGCTTAAGTCTCTGGTTATTTCATTATTTTCGAAGGTTTATGTCTCATCGCAAAGTAAATAAATTATGCCTATCATTTTGGCAGCTTAAGATAATTTTGTTGGCGGTTAGGGTGTGACTGGGATAGTGTAACCCCATAACTGAATTACCTCTTGCCTGCAATCGCTTCTAACGTGATAAATTCTTTCATTTGTGTAAGCAAATTTCGTTTGGTAAATACTAAACACGTTTCCATTTTCGAAAGCAATCAAGGCGTCCTATATACCGGGGCCATGATTCTTGAGCCTCTCAGCTGGCAAACTAAATGTGTCTCTGGGCTTACCTGCGGCGTACGGACTGCTCTGGTGGTCCCGCAGGGTGCCCAGGCTACAGGAGCCCGGTGTAAGCGACGGGCACCCGGAGGTGGCCCCAAACGTCGTCCTGATGGGATTGTACTGAAAGCCACTGGCTTGGCTGCAGGAGCTGAAGTCCGCATAGGCTGACGCCAGGCTCGAAGTGTCCATCCCGGCCATACAGGACTCGTAGGCAGAGGAATTGAGGTAAGAATACTCCATTTTATACATTGAAAAGGCTCAGTGGAGAAGGAAAGCTGCACTCCCAAAGAAAAATACACACAAACGTCAAATTTAAATTTGATTAAATTGGCGAGGAGCACATGAAAAAAGCAAGCCAAAACGCAGACGAAGTTGGGGAGCTTGTGATGGCTGAATTTTTACTGGTTTGAAGGAGGCTCGTGCTGTGGGTAGATGTGCACTGCTCGGCGCCTGCTCAAAAACTGCCCTCCTTTATAGGAGCTGAGCCTTGTTTTATGAAAAGCCTCCCAAGGAGCCGCCTAGCCCCAGGTCTCTAGAGCATATAGTCCTCATAATAAACTTGGCTCTTTCCGCTTGGACAATAGCACGGCGTTTGGGTCTTATTGCTAGCGCTTTTTTACATGACAATAACTCATCAGTCTATTGGGCTGGCACTGGGGGATCGGGCTGTCCAACCTCCCTATCATTGATCCCCTGCATCTCTAATTAGAATTTAATACCCCACCATTACGCGCCAGCCCCCTCCACCACATATAGCCCTCTCTCTCAAACCGCCATCTTGCCCTTTAATTCAATCACACCACTTGGAAATAATGAAAGTTGGGTGACGATTCTCCCTGATCCAATTTTCCCCAAGCTTTTAAGCCTTTAAACCGGTGGTATACCTTGGACTGAATTTTCGATAGTATTTCCCCGTCTCCTTTACTTTTTCCTCTCTCCTTTTCTATTTTCCTTTGCACGGCTCTGCGTGTTTGGTACTAGATGGTTTTCAGGAGCTGAAGAGAACATTGTGCTTATCATAAAAGTTACACGCTTAATTTGTCAGAATACATAGCCTATACAAAAGCTATATCTTTCTGACGAACGCAGTCGGAAATGACTGCGAAATGCAAGTATTCGTTATGAGTTAGTAATAGCTTGATAATAATAATAATTATTATTATTATTATAATCATCATCATTATTCGATCAATGGACAACTAAAGTATTTGGATGTTAAGCTAGGCTGTTTGACTATATACTTTACAAACACGGATTTAGGTAAAAGGTTTTTACCGCATGCACAAATAAAGGTAAACTGATCCATTGCCCATTTTTGTTGTGCAATTTTGTGTGTGTGTTATTTATTTTATTAATTTAGCTTTATTTTTATTTACTTTTAAATGTATTAATTTATTAATTTATTGTCGTTATTATTGTTCAGGGGCAAGTGACGTTTTGATAATGAAGGTAGCAAATTCGCCAAAAAAAATAAAAATCTTAATCATCAAACCTCTTATCTTCCAAAATTGACTCAGTGTTGTAAAGGTAACAAGATTCTTATTGCAACCATGTCTTGAGGATATCACAGTATATTTAAGTCATGCGTAATGTAGACTTCTTTAATTTTGAAATTAATTGATGTTATTAAACTATATTCTAGAAAACAGCTAAGAATTATTTCTTAGCTAGTTTTTTTATTTGAAGTACACGAAAGACACGCGCTTAGTCATAATTTATAAGCCATAGAAATGTATGTCTTTCTCACCGAAAAAAAAAAAATATTTACGGCTTTTGTTATAGATCATATGTAAGGCACACACACATAACACATGAATTTTACATAAAATCATATAACATCAGTACTTACAACTAAATATTAATTTACAATAATACTTTATGTGCGCTAAATATAATTTAAAAAAGAGGGAAAATGAAACAAGAAAAAACGATACACCTGTGGTTATGCAAACGAAAGTAGCCTACGCCCTGGATGCAATATAGAACAGAGGGATAAAAGCGATGATTAAAATGTATGAGGGCAACTGAATGAAAACTTCAAGCATTTCGAGTCTGATTTTTCACCATTTCTGCACCGTTTAAATTATTTTTTTCTCCTGCAGTCAGCTTCGGCTTTTTTGAAAGAAAGATAAATGACGATAAAAAAGTTCAGTCTTTCTTTCCCGGCCCCTATTATGTTAATTTTTTTCTTTCTACACGCGAGTTGTGACTAAAAGATGTAGCAAATCGTTAATTTGATTACTGAAACCAAAGACCAACTGGTCCACCGTCCTCCCTCCACGCGCCTAGAAAGGGAAAAGGCTGCAACGCGAGGAATTAATCTAATAACATACAAAGGGCCAAGAAAAGTCCTTTCTGATATTTTGCCGAGGCAAATACAATTATAGCTTTTACCATCCGTTTCCCCTATTCAAACAGCTCTTTATTCTCATGAGCTGTGGTCCACCAGCTACCGAAACGCCCATCTTTTATATTTTCAACATCTCTTTTATACTATCAACTGGTTCTGCGATCTGTTGGGCGGACTAAAATGTCAACGTTAAACCTTTGATATTACTGTTTGAATGAGCGACCTATCCAGCTCCAAGCTTATAGAAAACATTCACACAATTTTGCGGGCGCGCGCAAACAGGCGCACAAGTTATTCTAAAGGAGGTATTTGGATCCACTTGGCAATAATCTGTGATAAATCAGTTAAATCAACTTAAATCAACTCAGGTCAATAGTACGGAGCATTCTAAAAGGAGCCCTATTGTAACAACAAACCGTAAAACTGTACGTTATCAGTGATTAACAGTGTGATAATGGTTCAATAACCGTAATTTATAGGGTTATTTGTGATTTAATGACATATAAATAACAGCGTCCATATGGCTTCACTTAAATAAATCAAATAACTACGGGGCTCTCGAGATCCTAAATCTTTGGTTGCAAAGTGACAATAGGGGTGTAAGTTCAGAAAGCTCGGCAGAGACTTCTTCATTTTCTGTACGCCTGCTCTGTGTTTCTCTGTGCTGGTGGAATGCGGGTCGGCAGGAGGGCAAAAGGAAAAACAAAATGCCTTTGTATGTGGATAGATAAGACGAATCAGTCCCACCACCCAAAAAAAAAAAAAAAAAAAAAAAACAATAGAAAAAGATGAGTGAATAAGAGGGGAAGCCAGAGGGGTGGGACTGCTGTCAGATCGAACATAACGTCTCACTTTAATGTTGAGGAAATCCTCAGATTATCAGAGGGAAAATTATGGTTCTGTCTGTGTGCAGTTGTTTTAAAGTATTTTAACTGTATTTTTTTTTAATTAAAATAAATCTATTAATTTGGATTTATTCATTTATTTTAAATTAATTATATAAATTCATTTTTTAATATATTAATATATATTGTTTTATTTTCAAACTGTTATAGTAGAAGCGATTTATTGGTTTATATGTGAATTACTTGTTTAAATAAATTTTCTGGGACTATATACAGTATATAATAAAATAAACTAAAATTATAATAAATAAAAATGTCTAAAAAAGACATTTAGAAATAAACAATATACGGACATACCTGTAAAATGTTACTGTTATCATTAGTATTTACACTAAAATAGAACAAATTATGCCACTGGTATAGCAACCTGTAAGCTCGCGGTTTGATGCATTTGCTGAACATAGCTATGCAGCATTGTTCCAGGTGCACAGTTTCACATTAAATCTAGTTTCTCAAAAATGCCAGGTAAATTGTTAACTTTTGACGCAGCTCTAGAATTCTTTATTAATATAAATATAAAAATAATTAAATGTAGTATATTTTTTAAAAATCCTAAAATTTTCGCTAGTTCTAAGGATTTTGACGCTGCCTTTTTAAAACAATACTTTATATTAACAATTCCAGATACGATCACTTGTTTTTTTTTTTTTTTTTTTTGAGAATAGCCTATGCCAAAACCCACGTTATAGTTGATGTAAAAACGTTCCATAGACTGTAAAACCGGGATGGCAGATCCCTATCCTTTCCTTATGACCACTCAGCCTAAGGCCTTCCCAAGTGACCATGATGATGTCTGGCCTTCAGAGGAGCGGATTAGCATAAAAATCTTATTCTGCGGGGACAGTATTAGCAAACATATTACCCTCTAACGCGCTCTGGCCCCGCCGAGATCCTGTGCTCGGAATCAATTACGAAATTACTTCAACCTCTAAGTCGACATTAACGGGAGAAGAAATGCCATCGACCGGACCCAAATAAGATTTTGAAAAGATGTGATTATTTAATCTCTTGCCAGTGTTTAAGAATTTGATTCATAAAATTGTCTAAAATGAGATGGAATTAAATTCTTATCGGAGTCCCCTGTCATCGTTTCATCCAGTGCTGTGTAACGCTGGTTTAACAGTGACCCTCATTAGATTCCACCAAATATAGCACTGTCCAGCGAAAAGGAAGGCCTGAATCGACTCTCAAAATGCTCTCCTAATAAAGATGTGGTCTTGTATCTGTTTTTGATGCGGTTTTTGCCATGCATTTTGCATTTGGTGTTTCACTTTCTAATTACTCTGAAAGTTGAAATGATGATCACTTTTATCTGATTTTGTTGCTGTTTTGATAAAGATGCATAAATCTAGAATAAAACTGATTTATTTTAGTGCTTCTGTTCATCTTAAGTGACTTTTTTTGTCTATCAACATTTACGAAGCATAGCTGTTTATTTCAACATGGCTTAAGTAGGCCGACAGGGTCATTCGTACAAACGAGGCCAAACGAGTGAGTGGGGGCATATTTTATTAAACACACTGGCATTGTTGTCCACGTTAAGCAATTGACAATTATTAGCCCCGATCTCATAAATCAGCCGGCAGGCCGTTATAATGGTTGAATAGAATGGCCGATGAAGCTCGGGTCACTGTCATTAACCAGAGCCCGTCTCCATGAGGCTACACAAGCAGGCTGGTCGGCCCCCCGAAGGCATTTGGGTCTCTGTAGGACCTGCTGGCTTAATATTGCCCGTGTGCTGAGATAAATGCTTAATCACACATGCATTAGCGGAAGACAGCGGGCTATTGTATAGAGCGAAGGTTTACTGGAATTAAGCGATTAATGACCAGTTACGTTAAAGGGGACACAACAGCCAAGAATGATTGAGTGTTTTTTATTTATTTATTTTTTTTATTTTTTTATTATCCCTTCTGGTCTCTCAGGGTGTCCTTGTTGGTCTTCAAGTTGAATCTCAAATACTGCAGGCCAAACCAACCATTTTTTTATCCACTGCTAAATTTTCTTTTTCTTTCTCCCTTTTTTTTGTATGTTATCGTAGATCTATGTAGGCAAAATATTAAATTACCAATACAACGTAGGCTATTTACATTTCTTCATGGTGTGTCTTCAAATTTAAATAGCTTATGCATTTTTGTATACATAGATTCATGAAGTAATTATATATATTTGCCTTTTTGCCTTACAGGCCAGTCATACTGGTTCCATATCCGCTCACTACAGTCACTGATGAACATTGTGTCTCTCATTGGGAAAACAATGACCGACATTCTTCTGTCTTTATATGTGACAATAAATCATCTGATCCGTGTCATGTTTTTTGAGCTTTACATTTGTCTTGCAATGAACGCGAAGTTTTTGATGGATGAAAACGGATATTAGGGGTCACAGAACCAACGATCATGAACATTTAAACCCACTGTCTGTTAGGCCTTCCTCTTTTCTCCGTTATTGCATTACGCCACAATCTCCATACATTAAACTGATGCAAGAATAAAGTGAAAATAAGTGAACGATATTCTCTCA
>NC_133376.1:9990227-10005630 GCF_049309525.1 Garra rufa
CTAGATTAATTCAGGGCCAGCAGAAGTGACTCTCGCATGGGGTGGGGGGTTCCAGTAGTAGGACCTGGCGGTGAAAGATCACCTCTTTTACAAGGAACGACAAAGAGAAAGAAAAATCAAAAAAGAGCCCAACTCTGATGTTCTAAAAGTATAGGGAGCACTTTGCCTGGCTGGCTGCTCGGCATGGTGCGTGTTGGCCACTGTGGGTGTGTGTAGTGGGGTGGGCCAGAGGGGTTAAGTAGGATGGAAGGCACCCATACTTCAGATTGGCAGCAAGCTGCCGCAAGGCTAATCTAATCAAGGGCCTTGCAATTCAATTAGAGCTATCTCAGGGGCCCCACCGCCAGCTTGCCAAACGTTCAGTTCTCCTCTCTGACGCCCTGTTACCCCCTCCTCCTTCTCCATCAGCCCTGCCCAGTGCCACCCAGCTGTGCTAGATGAATGTAGATGAAATCTGAAATATGAAAATCTCCAATAATTTATGGGAGCTGTGAGGGATGGCAAGGGGGAAGCGTTGGCTGGTGGTAGGTAATTCTCCCTCAGGAGAGGAAGAGTCATCTCACCGGCAGAGAGACTGAGTGCAGCTGCTTATGTTGCAGAAATATATACGGTTGAGGAGCCGTACACACACACATACCCCCACATGTTGACTGTATCATCATTCCCGCCAGCAGCACAACTCATACTTCACCAGACAACTCCATCTATTGCTCTCTGTTGCAACATCCACCTGAAATGGATGAGGCTTAGTTCAAAACACACACACAGAAAAAACTTGTACGTACTTTAAGGCGAGTCTAACTCATTGGCAGGGAGACAGACTAGGAGAGAGTGAATGATGTATTCTTAAGTAGAATACGGTGGCTGGGAATAGGCAAGTAGGGGGAGGATGCTCTTAGACAAATTACACCTCATTATATCCTGGCTCTCACCGGCACATCATGTCAGGAGGAATCTTTTTTTATTTGCACAAATTTGCCTGGAATTCCTCTTCGTTTTCCCGCCGTCCATTATCAAACAGGGCAATTTGATTACATTGTGATTATTCTCTTGCTTGCAGACACTCCCATATGAGGCTGAGGCCTCTCTCTCTTTCCTGTCTGTCTTGCGTTTCATATCCCAGAAGTGGTATATCTGGCAAAGACGCTCTATCAATACATAGCTTATGAATTCTTTCTGAATTTACTCTGAAAGGGAAATCAGAATTTTAATACTTTTCTCATTGGTAATTTGCACCAATGTTTTGTTGTTGTTTTTTTTTTGGTATAACTGTCAAGTTATTATGATCATTCTACATCAGCAAAGTGAGGTTTTGTAATGCTGACCTGAATCAACATTGTTTAAAAACAATTTCTTGGAATCTTTAGATTTTAAAAATGTTCTTCATACGAAAGAAAGAAAGAAAGAAAGAAAGAAAGAAAGAAAGAAAGAAAGAAAGAAAGAAAGAAAGAAAGAAAGAAAGAAAGAAAGAAAGAAAGAAAGAAAGAAAGAAAGAAAGAAAGAAAATAGTTCTCACTGAATTGTTTCCAAAACCAAAAATGCTTCCTCTATGGCATACATATATTTTGGGAGCATTTTTGATTTTCGTGTCTTTTTTATGAGTGTGAATGAGTCTGTATGATTTTAAGAGGAGGCTGAAAACTCTAGGAACTATAGGAAGGTTGGCTTTATAGTGTTTTACCAGAAAAATTGCATCAAGCTTGAGATGGGTACCACAGCAACAGTGCAATTTTTTTGCAAGCAGCATCAACCTCATTAGCTCTATATGAAACGAATGGACAGCTTAAGAAACTCTAACCATGATAGAATCGAATCTTGGAGAACAGGTGAAAGGGATTCCTATGGCTAAATTATGACTTCAATTGAGCAATTAAATCCCAAGTTGGAATTGAATTAACTAGATCCTGTGGCTCCAAATATGGCTTCCCAGTCTTGCTCTAATCACAAATATATGGAGACATACTGAACCAGCCTTCAACCTGTTAACCATCCTGCCTTTTGTGATTTTGACAGTATTGGGGCGAAAACAAAAGGCTTCATGGGGTGACATTTTTAATATTCCTCTTTATTTTAAAATAATGTGACAGGTATGAAAAACATATAACTGCAAAAAATGTTTAACTGAATTTAATAAAACAAAATAAATACCAGCAATATGTACAGAATTGACTAGCTGTTCTACCAACCTTTTTTGTCTTACATATCAACCAATAAGGCTCAAGTGCCCCTTATAATTAAATCATAATTATTTATTTAAACATATTACTATAAATAAATAAACGATTTTCATTTTATTATAATACTTATTGTTGACAAAAAAGTTGGTTAGAACCAAATCAATTACTCATGGTGAAACACTCTGCTACAATATAAGTGGCTCATATTGTGATATAATAACAAATTTCAATGTGATCAATAATCAAGACAGTATTCATCCTTTAAACATACCTTGTGAATTCTTAAAAAAATCCTGAAAAAACTACATGAAAAACCCTGAATGAAAGCGGTTGTGAAAAACCTGCTGAGAATCACAGCAGGCAGCAGAGTGCAGCATAAGTGCTTTATCCTCTCATTCTCCTTCACTCTCTCTGTCTCTTTGGCCTCCAGGAACAAGGCAGTTCTGCAGGATACCTTGTCTATGGCCTTGGCTGGATGAAAGGCATTCTTGGCAGGGGATTAGGGTATACTAATTGTGTTTTTGACTGATGCTGTGTTTGTAAATGATGAGGTGGCGAAGAGCAGAGAACATGGTGTGCAGGCCATGCATGGAGCACTTATGATGGATCCTGATGGGTTCTGTTCATGTTCACATTGACCTGCTGTGATATACTTCTCCCTTTGTAAATTGCAGTAAAAAGTGAAAATATTGCTTCCTAAAGACTATATTTTTTCTCTTTTGTTTCATCGTTCCATGATTTGGGTTGCAATTGTGCATTTATGTGAATTATTTAATAATAGTAACTATTATTATTATTGTTGTTGTTGCTGTTATTATTATTACAATGCGTTAGTGACAATGGTTTACATAAAAACAGGATAGCCCAATTATTTATTTATTATTATTAATAATAATAATAATAATACTATATAAAAACTTGTTTTCTTAAAACAAATCTTTTTCTGTAGGCCTACATTAAATGAGAATCCATGTCTATCACAAATTTTCATTTGTGTAGCTACATAAACCTGTTCTTGCTTTATGTGGGTCTGCAGTGTGCTCGCTTTATTTTATTTATTTATTTTTTCTTTCACTCTGCTGTGCTCTGTCTTTCTCAGCAGGGGCTGCGAGTTGTGCCTCTCTCCCAAACCCCCCTCTGGGCTGTCCAACCTTTCTGTCCTCTGCTCTTCTCGGCCATCTTTCGCTACTGCTCTCTATCGTGCTGCAGACGGCTGGTGGCTCAATGGCTAACTGGATTATGGGACAACAGAGCACCTTCCTCTCTGCCGTTGGCCTCAATCTACTCGCGCCAACGTCTATTGAGCGCACCCAGTCCCCGCTCAGGCCTGGCTTTATTGAGCCGTGCATGGGTCTTTATGCTGTGCGTGCTCGGCCTTGCCCCATCCCTCATCAATCATCCGCCTGTGAGGGCGAGCTCAGAACACAGACAGGCTTCAACCATCTCTATAGGAGAAAAGAAAGACAGAGAGAATGTTTACTATAAGACTGATCACTCAAATCAATCGCGCATTTGTTCTGAAATGTTTCAATGAAAGTCTCCAAATACAAACATTTAGAAAAATCAAGACAGCTCGCTGTGGTCCTAAATTTTTTTAAAGATGCGAATAATAAATTGTGGTGCGTTTATATGATTTGTTGCATCCTAAGTTCACAGCAGGTTCTTATTGGGTGTATTCGTTTGTTTGTTTTTAAATCAAAATCTAAACAGAAAAAATGTTAACCGGTCACCACACATAAGCTACTTCTGTTGTGTGTCGTTGCTGGTAAGATTATTTTCTTTTCTTTTATCAGCTGTCTAAAATTTCACTTTTTAAGAAGCAACCTAACCCTTCTTATACATTGTTACAGCTTTAATGTTATACTTAAGGTAAAAAATCTGGCAGCAGTGGTTGCAAGGACTATAAAGTAAAAAAAAAAATACACTGTTATATACCAACATTATTAGATAGGCTATTAGAATCGGATCGCTACTGTAAAATATGGTTATAGTCCAATGGAAGGCCACACGATGACGCGGAGTTCATCATAATTAAGCATCGCAACTATGGTTAACAATACCAAAAGTAGAGCACAGTGTAGAATTTCAAAATAATAAACATTATCAGTTGAACACATGGCACTAAAACAATGCAATAAACTAAAAACAAAACGCTGAACTACTGACTAAAGCAAGAAGAAAACTATTTCAAAAGAAAGAAATCTAAACATATGTCATGGTTGCCCATTTTCCCATAACTGATAAAGTCAGTTACCGATATTTCTTATAAAACAGATTTTAATAATCATTTAATATAAAGACATACGCATTACCTTTTTAAATGTATAAATATAATTGTAACTAATTCAAACTTAAAATAATATTTTACAGTTGATGTACATGTATTGTGTTTTAAAATATATTTAAAATATTATTTATTGTAAATGATAAGGTGTTTTACAGTAAACCAATTAATTAGGTCTTACTGTTGAATTTGTTCTTTATTTCTCTGTTAAAATCATCGTCTCTAACCCTAATGGTAAAACTGGTTACGGGTGGAGAATGATATCTCGTCAGCTCTGTCGATGATATCACTTTCCCCCCCTTTTTCATCAGGCCTCAACAGTATGTCGAACTTCTCTCTCTGCGCCTAACTTTTTTAATAACGATTTTCCCCCTGGCCATAGGCTCACACTCGTCTCCTGGAGGAATACCTAAATCCGATTATGGCTCTATTTTACAGCAGACGCCAGGGCGCAATAAGAGCAGAAACGCCACTTCACCCATCAATTAGATCTCTATTAGCATCCAGTGCCCACCGTACTCCAACCAAGAACCAAAATTAAACAATTCTTCAAGTCGACAAGGTCAATTCAAACCTTAGACGTCTTTCTTTCAGAACAAATGATTTCACTTAACAGTTTATTTCTCAGCAAGTATTAATGATCAAGAAAGGAATAAGAACTGGATTACCCCATTAATTTTATGCAAATGTCGCAACAATACACGCAATAAAAGTCCATTTTACAATAGACTACAATGCTTTTTTCCCCTGAATAAAATGGGCAGAATAAACTATTTTTATCCCCTATTCCTTAGTTCTATTATTCCTAACTCTCTCTCTCTCTCTCTCTCTCTCTCTCTCTCTCTCTCTCTCTCTCTCTCTCTCTCTCTCTCTCTCTCTCTCTCTCTCTCTCTCTCTCTCTCTCTCTCTCTCTCTCTCTCTCTCTGGATTTTTGGATTGCGTGGATTTCAAGAGATAATTTACAGAGCTCTTTTAAACCTGATTCCTGACAGGCTAAACAACATTATTGACTTGATTTTTATATACCGAATTATTATGAGCAGGTAATTAGCCACCTCGAAAATATGTACAAATTGCCATGAGATAAAGGGTGCCACGTGCAGGCCTACCTTCGGCAAGCAAAAGGCCCAAATCTCTCAAGCATAACCTTCTTCAATTTGAAAGGGAAACGCTTCTTTATGAATTATGTAAAATTAATTGTTTCCAGTGCCTCTTGCAGTGTATGTTGTTGACATTTTTTCAAGGACCTTTCATGTGTTTACTTTGAATAGCATATACGTGTAAGTTTGAGGAAGTATTATTTTCTCTTGAAATACAGTAAAACAAATATTGGACTCAATGCTTTGACTGAAACTACACTACAATTTTGCTGTTTTCGAAAACAATAATACAACCCAAATTAGCTCCTATATCACTGTCAACTCTTTTTATCCATAAAAAAATAAAACCTGCAGGACAAGTGGCTCAAGCACGTATTTCTCTGTTTACTGAGTCAATTGATGGCCATTTATCATCGATCGAGACAGCGTCGCATTTTCTACCTAGCTCTCTCAGACCTTGTCCTAAATTCAGCATTTTTATGGAAAACTGCAGTCATTTTGATTGATGAAATCTAAAGATGTCTAAAACAATCCCAGAGATCCCCAACTGTGGAGCTCCTACGGGGTGCTTCACTCCAGGCATTGTTATTGTGACATAAGGGGGGAGCTTCGTGAGAATACACGAAAAAATCGCGATTTCAGTGTAAAAGCGGACAGAAAAGGATTTCTTTACATTCATCCGGGCAGGCAGTGGGAAAGTTGGAGAAACTCTCTCCATTTTATAAGCAAACAATACCACCTCAGTGTCTGTTGACTGCTTCAAAACATAGCCCTGCAGTAAATGGCTCAAATCTTAAGAAAGGCCTTTTTATTAACATGATGGACTTCAGTGTTCCTTTTAAAGACCGCGCTTAAAATTCAAGTCACTATAGAGTATGTTTATGACGCCTTAATACATTAATATTTAGATTATGTGGTTAGATTTATAGGGTTGATTTTTGTGGAGAATGAATTTGCTGATGTGAAACATTTGCTGAATTTGCTGATTACACGGCCTCATCAAAATAAAGGTAATTTCGCCTTTTTTCGAATTTTAACACTATATTTTTGGTCATTGGTTTACAGTTTTCGTGCTTGTTTACCCATTATCCAGAGCAGCAGAAATATCACCTGCTATATTAGCTACTGACCTCCATTATTAATAAGGGCAAGGCAAAATCGGAAATATCTTACTTCTCGACACCCATAGGGAGTTTTAATAAATCTCCCTCTATTTAACAGCGTTTTCCCTCAGACTCCTCCAGGCGAATAGAGGCCGTGTCAAGATTGCGTTTGTGTGCCAGTGCTTAGGACCAGCTGCTCTCAAAAACAGACAAGCCCTTGTCAATTAACTGCTGACGAGCAGGTCTGGGGTTCGCCTAAGGCACTGCGGCGACCAGCAGTGTTACAGTTCCCGCAATTAGTATCCATTTCTGTCCAGACCTCCTCGGAGCGCACAGACACAGCGCGGTCAAATGGCAAAACATTGCAAAGAAAACTGAATAGATATATTTTGCCCAGCACTAAAGCGACGACAAATTATGGCTATTAAGGAGACACTGTCGATGCAAAAAGGCCCTATGTATACTCTCAACAAAATGTACGTTTTACGATTCTAAAAAAAAAAAAAAAAAAAAAAACAGATAATTACAAAGTATATAGATCGGATGACAACCACATGTTTTTCGACTGCTGGCCGCTTCGTCGTGGTTGTCACCGTTAACAGCTGGAGGGCATTCCGAGTCCGTCTCGGCTCTATGGCCTTTGGCCTGGTGGGGGATGGACCTTCGGACAGAGCCGTCCAGCAGCTTTAACAACCCGCCGTTAGTTTGGGTCAGAGAGGCCAAGTCTCTAACAGGATAAGCAAAGGCCCTCGCCAGCGGAAGCCGAGCCGAACAAAACGACTCCAGCCCAGCCGGCCCAGGGAATCATTAGGGGATGCGTTTGTTTAACTAATTAGCAAGCTGGGCAGCCATGGGGAGACTTGTAGGACAAGGCTTTTACTCAGGGGAAGATCTAGAGTTCAAAGTACAGGAGGGAGTTCAAGAACAGAGTAAACAGCACATGCCAAAAATGGGCAACGCGTTCAACAGGGTATCTAAATGAGGCGAACTGCCCAAAAGAAGAAGAGGAGGGGTCCCGCGTTAAATATGGGAAAGTTTGGGGAACGGGTCTTTAGGTCAAGAAAAGTCAACAAGAGAGCAGTGTTAATGACAGACGGAATTTAATATCAAAAATACATAAATCTTAAACTGAGGTCAGCAACACAAAGCATACAAAGGGGCCGAGTATTCAAGTCAACACACTGATTTGTTGTTAGAGAAAGAATGGCTTGATCCGAGTTATTACTTAACACAAAACTACAATATAAGGTCTGTAGAAAAATGGAAAGTTATATGTTATGACAGATCAACCGGTATTTACATAAAAATGTGGTGCCGAAATTTATTATTAAAAATATAACCGGAATATCACACAATTGCCACTAAAAGCAACGATGATTAGAGTCTACTATATCTGTCTTAAACGAGAGACTAGAGCACGCAATTGGATATTGGTCTTGGATATTGGTTTTAAAGCAGAATTTACTTAAGCAAACACACCTGGGCATGAGGATCACAAATGGCAGGTTGTTTAGAGCAATAGTTAGTAGAGCTGTCCTCTGCAGAAATAAACTACGTGCAACTTCGCTGACCAGACAGAGAGGTTACAGCATAATCATTGATGAAAACTCTGCGTGACCTTGGGCATTGCCCCTCCCCTCCTAACCCTTGTTAGTCCTCAAGTCCGTCCCCAGAAACGCCACATTCCATAACTCTTCATAAAAACCATTATTAGGGAAATCCTTTCTTTCTGACAATTTAATAGTGCAAACCAATCATGTGGGTGACACCAACCATTCATCTACCATCAGAGACAAAGAGCAGGCCTCTTCGCCAAGCCGACGGGAGTCTGTGCTATTTTCAGAACTAATCCACAATGCAAGCATTGAATCTCCATAATCGTTATGTTTAGGAAAACCAATCATAAGTCTGAGGGGTTTCTTTTATTTTTAATTCCTGGATTGCGACGCAGGCCAAGTAACCAAGAATGTCCTGATTATATTATTTTAAGGCCATGAACAAAAGCACTACCGAAGTAGCCCAGTTTTTAAGAATCACATGAAATGCACTTGTCAGCTCATTAAAAAGGGTGAGGTTTTTTGTTCTTCACACAAAGGTTATGAAATATTTTTTTGAATCAATTTAGCAGATTCAAATTTTGAAACATCCTCCAGTGGGACTAACAAGACCGAAAAAAATGTTTCCTCAGAGAATTCACCTTTAGGAGCGCCTCAATAAAAGAGACATGAGCTCTACGCACCAGCGTATAATTTTTAATATATATGCAATAAATGTTCAATTTGTTTTCTGCAATGACGGGAAATAATTTCGTCATATTTTAAAGCCATTATTACATCCGTACTCCCACTCCAGCTCCTTGTGTTTGATTAAGTCATTCTGAGATTGTAGTTGATAGTTAATAACGATACTGTTATGGTCCTCTTGACATTAAATTCTCCACGGGGCAGTTATAAAAGTGCTTCTTTGTGTGCAAACCTCGGCCTTGGCTTATTTCCCTCAACCTGTCAATAACTCATTTTTAATTTGATGTCTCTATTTATCTTGGGAAAATGTCTCATGAAGTACATATAGTCACAGATTATCCAAAACGAAAACCGCAGTTTTTCAGGAAAAAATAGAAACTGAATAATAAACGGTTAATAAAGCGCATGTAGATAATAATTGTCAGTGTCTGAATGATCTAACAGCTTGCTTAGATTTCTTTTTGAAATTTTCACCTTTGTCATGTTTTTATTTATTATTATTTATTTTTATTGTTATGCTGCCTATAGTTTCTTCAGTTGAATAGTTTAGCTGTTTGCGTATTAATCCCTAACAATTAATACTTTTAGGAGGGGTTCCTTGTGTGCGCACCACTACGCTAGTCTGCAGTATGTTCGTGATTTTCTTAATATTGAGCTTATTTCAGAACTGGTGTTCAGTATGATATTTAATGACTAAGCTATTTAGATGTGGTTGTATATCTTCTTATTATGTATTTTTTTTTCATTTGCCACTGTATATTAGTGGTTTAACATCCAAAATCTTACATGTTTCTAACGTTATACGTAAGATGAGATGATAAAAACATACGAAAATTAAGAATACCATTTTTACTTTATTAAAGTAGACTAATTGATTTTTATGTCATAATGTAAAATAAATTAAATTAAATTAAAACATTTAACTTTTTAATGTATTGATCTCTTTTCATCAGAATACACATTAGAATAAAAATCTTTTTTTTAATTCGAACATTTTCATTTTTATTGTGCATCACATTATCCCATATCAGTTTGAGTGCAACCTAAAGATCACTGCAGTGACAATAGCTCATGTCATGCTGAAATTTCTGAAACGCCTCGGCAATTTTGGGTGACAGTCATTATCCCATCCATTTAGCAGAACCAAGTAAAGCAATAATTATACAGAATACTCTTCCAGCGAGTCTGATTTGTTTGTTTAAAAACCTGTGTTAAATGCCGCTTACAGCCGGTAAATAAATTCCTAAAACAGCCTTTTAGTAAATTGCTAAAGTATTTAACTATTTTAGCAAAGTATTTCTTATGTTTCACGGCCATAAAATCGTACTACATTTTAAACCGGCGTTATGCTATGTTTCTTTTCATCAACAATTTGAGAGAAGTCTTTTAAAAGACTATTTTTCGCATCCTTTTTTTTTCTTTTGTCCCTTCTTATCGCTTGTCCAAAATTACGTCTGTTTTGCTCTATTTCTGATCCTGTTAATTTTCCCCCCCTTTATTCTGGCTTCGATACACAGCTGCGAGAATACAGTCTTATTTTTTGATAACAAGCACATTCCTTTTCACTACAGTCTTTGATGTATCTTGCTTTACACAGTCTTTGACTCTGAGATGTCAATCCGTCTCTTTTGTTGAGCTTTGGCGTGTATGCACATTGGACGGAAAGCCTATCGTCCGATGTGATGGATCCGTTTCGAAATAGGGAAAGGTTAAGGGTGGAAGAGTAAAAGGGTTTCCCTGGTAATTGCTTCGGTTTTACGAAAATGCTTTACTTCGTCGCTGTTTCCTTTTTCCAAAGATGAACATGAATGCACATATTTGAATCATTAGCCTACATGCTTTGACTTGAGATAAAATGGCAATATAATGTATAAGTTCATATGTTCTCGAAATTGACCACTTCAAAATAAATATAGCCTGCACGGTTTATATGAAATAAACAGTTTACCTAAAAATGCGTTCACGTGATGCTGTGCAGAATAAACCAATATATTGTGCGCAGTACATTCAAAGGCAAATACTAAGCATTACACTAGCCTATAGTCTGGCCCTTATTTGTTTTTTGTTTTTGTTTTTTACTTTTTATACCACTCACTGCAAGATATCTATACAAATTTGAGCTGCCGTTAAACTCTGTGATTCCTCTGAGAATAGCAACTATTTGCAGCTGATCTGCCACGTAGGCTGACTGTTCGAGCAGTGCACTGATCTCAGAAGAAAAAACACAGCACAGTACTTTAGCGGTCGTTAAAACCGTGTAACATTCAGCATTAGACAAAATATCTAACATATTTCAGTTCATATAAAAGATAATTTCAGAATGTGAGAGTTTAAAATGGTATACATTTAAAACAGTAAAATGTACTAGCTACTTACAGTGCCGTGACGCGCCTTTCCGTTTGGTATCCTGTCATATCCTAACAGTGGGCTAATGTAGAGTTTGTCTTGTCTTTTTCTGGGAGATTCACTTTAACAAGTGGAAAGTTTGTGTCCTTCTGCGCCATTTTATACATGATGAGCCGTCAGTAATGGGATTATTAAACAAAAACGGTTTCAGGCGCTGGCGTTAACCTTTTTTAATGCCTAATTAGGTTTTGCAAAGAAATAATTAGATTTTGCATCGCTTACATTGCCTATATTTTCAACTGACGTAGAAACAATTTCATCTTTATTCGACCCTCTTGTCGATCAGCTTAACAATATATATTTAGTGTGACTGTATACAAGATGATTTAAAAATATGCTGTGATCAAATATTGTACATAAATTAATTATGTTGCACATTTGCCCGCATCACTGCCGTAATGCAATGAAGAGAGCGCCCTCTGTGTGCCAAGACCACTTATCGCACATTTTTCTTTATTCTTATCCGCAACCCTGAAAAATACACAAAATGAAACATATAGGCTGGTTGACGACACAATTGCATGTAGCAGTTTACCTGCTTTTTTTAAGTCATGACTGGTATGAGAAATATATGTACAGGAATAAAATACATTTTTGCCACTTTAAAAATGGAATAGTTCAGGCTCCGGTTTACTGATAAAGATCATGCAAACTTACGTTAGTTAAACTTAAGTTACGTTACGTAACCCAAATTACGTCACATCATAAATTGTTTATCGACTGAACCTCTCCAGTTTCCAAATTCAACCCTGAGAATGTTCATTTTGAATTGCAAGGGAGATGTCGGGTCCAAATGTGATAAACCTCTTTTAAAACACGGAAGTTTTTATTTTACATGCTTGTGATTGTCATTGTCATGCAAGTATCATGAGAAAGTTATCATTAACATTGTTATTTGAAAATTATTATTATTAATAATAATAGATGTTATGACAAAATAGTTTTCATTTAATTTATAGATTTAAGTTATGGTTTTAAATTTTACTTTTGTTAATTGCCTGTGCGCCGATTCTACTTAAAATACAATGTGATTTATTATAGTGGAGTGTTGATTTTGTTGAAAAAAATTGTGCATTTGCTTGAAATTGTTTTAAATAGGAAATACACACACAACGATTTGCTTTAGCGTGTTATTTTGTAAATCGCCATTTTTCGTGGCGGAGAGCTTTGGGTGCAAACCAGTATAGGTACCTCCATTAATCATCTTCAGACAGTTAAGGTTGTTACGTTGTTGCTTGTTCTTCACAGCATTCACATGTATTAGGCACAGAAGCACACTTGGGCGGGTCGGAAAAACGAAAGTGAAGAGACGGAAGAGAGACAGCAGGAGGATGCTTACCGAACTTTACCTAAATATCCTTTATTCGCCATTCTTTCTTAATGTTTTTGTTTTATGAAGATTTAGATATTTCTAGAATGACTGCAGTTTTACGGATTTTTTTAGGGAAAAAATACTTGCCTGCAATTGTGTTGTAGGTAGGCTTAGGCGATGTGTCATGGGCCTATAGCATGCACATAATGTGTATCCTTTGAATGAAATGTATCGGCATTTTGATGTAGTAGCGCAATGCTGCATCATGTCAAACGCTCTTGTCGAGGTGATCGGTTATTTTATCTTTATTGCATGTTTCTTAACTTACGTTGAACTTATAACGTTAAACGTTCGTACAATATTCTCAGACTACTAATATGTAGTAATAGCTACATATATAACGTCAAAAGTAGGCTAAAATTATCCCTATTGCACCTCAAGTTACAGGAAATTTCTTATTACATAACATAAGTACATTCACTAATATTAACTGCGCAATAAATGTACCGTAGGCTATATATTAAGTATAAATAAAAAATAAACCAATGTTTACGATTTTCCACAAACCTAATAAAATCAATAAATGCATTTCACAAATGATGAACAAAAATAGGGCATAACAAAATAAATTTTATCGAGAGTACCCACTAAACATTGGACGTCGGATAGACGTGCAGATCATGTTTATATTGGGTCCGTCGGTCCATGACCAATTCTGGACATCTATTCGACGTCCAAACTAGGTCCACTATTTGGACGTCCAACCATGACCCAACTTGGACGTCATTTTGACTTTCAACATTTGACCTAATCTGGCTTATTTTTTTGGACGTCATTTGGACGTCTATGGCAGTTGTGATATACACATTGGACGTCGGATAGACGTGCAGATCATGTCTATATTGGTTCCGTCGGTCCGACCAATTCTGGACATCTATTCGACGACCAAACTAGGTCGACTATTTGGACGTCTATCCATGACCCAACTTGGACGTCATTTTGACGTTCAACATTTGATCTGGGTTTTTTTGGACGCCATTTGGACGTCTATGGCAGTTGCAGTAAATGTGTTTTACAAAATAGAGCCTATCAACATGATTATAGGCTACATATGAATACAGATTATTTATAAACAAACAAGATTTATTATCTGTATGACTATTTATTTATTTGGTAGACCATATGTTTTTTTTTTTTTTTTTTACATTTTCCTGTTTTCCTTTAACAGTTTTTATTTTATTTAAAGTAGCCTATAATCAAGTTATTTATTTATTTTTTAATTTTATATTGTATTACGGAGGCCAGCTAGTGCTGTGCATGTAAACCTCACTCCCCGATCTCAAGAGACGCACTAGCGACTGATGCTAGAGGTTGCAGCCTTTAGCCCAGGGGTTCCCAACCTTTTTTACTCCGGGGCCCCCCCTCCTTCTCCGGCCAATTTTGCAAGGCCCCCCTATATCTGACATGTCCTCTTATACTGTATTTCCACAGTAAAGAAAAAAGTATTTATTTTTAAATAAACCTTTTTTATTAACCAAAACATTTGTTTTGCCTTATTATTCTCCTACTGCATGTTATAAAAAACTCAAAATTCAAACAAATTTTAAATTAAAACGTCAAATATACCTTATAATCTTTAAAGAAAACCTCTGCTCAATTCTAACTTTTAAAATTATTTTACTTCAGACATTCTTTACAACTTAAGAGTACTTTTTCTTAAATAAGTGAACCTGCCTTACAACAGGGAGATACCAAAAGACCACTAAACCTCTCCCTTTGAACTTGACTGACTGAATAGCTACTGCTTGTATCCATTAAAAAAAATAATAATACACAAATTCAAAATACAGCAAATACATTCTAAATCTGTTGAAACACATCGATGTGAAGGTTCGACGAAGACTGGATCAGTGAACTCTGTCAGTGCGCGCCTGATGCTCATAAACACCGAGCCTCACTCCTCTTCTGTGAGCATCCATTATAAAACACTCACATTAATTTGGACAACTAGGCAAATGTTTGAAATTTCACGCAAAATACGATAGGAATCAGAGCCCCGAGAGCGTGCGTAGTTCGTGAATCAATAGCAGACTTATGCGTGTCTCATGTTCGACTCTGATATACACGAGACATTAGGCACGCGCAAGTTCGTTATTATGACATTAATCGTTTTTACCTTTACATTAGCACGACGGTTTGCTTCATGCATGCAGCCGAGAGATGTAAAAGTAGTTTGCGTACAGAGTTTGGAAGTTTTGAGCCGCCATTCAGTCTGTATTTAACAGTGCGATGAGGCTTGCTGTGCCGAGTCTGAAGCAATCAATCACAGAACACGAGAGAGGCTGTGCTTTTATTATTCTCATTTAGCACATAACACATTAATAATGAAATTAAACAATTACAGGATAATATTTAAATTAATTTTAAGATATTTCGCGGCTCCCCTGGAGGATCACTGAGGCCCCCCTAGTGAGTCGCGACCCCCCGGTTGGGAACCGCTGCTTTAGCCTCCTTGTTAGGCGTCAGCCTCTCTTGCCAGAGACCCGGGTTTGAGACCCGTTCGGAGCGGGTGCGGTAGGACCCGAGTGTGAGGGTTTACATATACATATATAAAAATGTATATATTTTATATAAAAAAAAATCACGTCTGGACCACTTTTGTACTATAAATAGCCCTTACATGGAGGTCCCACCGACGTCAACATTAGACGTGCGGTAGACGTCGAAAAAAGACGTCGCCTGGCGTTACAAAACAACCCCATCAATGGACGGAAATTG
>NC_133376.1:10006130-10036154 GCF_049309525.1 Garra rufa
CCTACTAAAGCACTAAAACATCTGTAAAATATTTTCAAACGTGTCTATAATTGTTCAGACGCAACAAACAAAAAACCTTGATCATATAAATTTTACTTTGAAAGGCAAAAAACATTTTTTTTTTTAGATAAATGTGCTTAGCCCTCATGTCATGTGTCTCTCTTCGTTGGGGGATGAGTAAATTGGATGGCTCTTCAAAAGTATGTGGTCACATGACCAATTTCTACTATGGTTTTCTAAAAACAACTTTCTAGAACTCCTTCCCCCCTGGCACAATTTACCCCACTTTCCCGTAATGACAGTGTGTTTATGGTACAAGTTTTTGTGTAATCATATTACTTGTATGTTTGTTTTGGTTAGCTTTTTAGGTAAACATTAACATTTCTGAAACCCTGCCATTACAAATTCTTTAATTTACTATGTTTTATTTTTAGTACCTCAACAAAACAAAATGAAATATCCATGTGTGGCAGTATTTTCACATTATTTTCTTATAAGGAAGACAAACTCTATAGCGTTGGGTAAAAGTTTAAGCTTTAGTTCAGCACCCTTAAAATGATACACTACATATATGCATTGTGTTCAGTTCACAAATCATCAAAATATGTATTCATTCTAAAGAAATGCACAGAATTGTTCTCTCTCTCTCTCCCACTCTCTCTCTGTAGGCTCACACACAGCCTATATGCATATAAAACTAATGTCAGCAATGTTGTAACTGCAAGCATCTTCTTTTTACAGGACTTGTATTATATTATTCTGTTTTGGGAGTGTTTCTAAAAAATGAAATTTACTGGAGGACATTACTCATGTAATGTATAATGCAAATTTAACACCAACAGTAGGTTACTATAATATGCCTACTGGTTGGTTAATTAAATAAAAATGCTTTTACAAATACATTTTACAGTGTACAATCTTGTTTCCCTGCTGAAAAAAAACAGCTAAAACCAGCCTAGGCTGGTTGGCTGGTTGTAGCTGGTTTTAGCTGGTGGTTTCCCAGGCTGACCAGCTAAGACCAGCCTGGGAAAGTGGCCAAAACCCCTCTAAAATCAGCCTGCTGACCAGCTAAAACCAGGCTCGTTGACCAGCTAAATCCAGCCAACCAGCATAGGCTGGTTTTAGCTGTTCTTTCACCAGGGTTGTGCAGACACATAGCTCTGTCTAAACCTAAACTTTAAATTATGTAATCCATTATATAGTATTAGAACTAGTTGTATATAAAACACTAGTTTATGCATGTCTCCATTTAGACAGCTAATTAAACGTGTAGTCTATGGATGCTTATGTAAACAGGAAGAGAAAATGAATTTATTATTAAACATGGACAAAAATGTCCTCACTAATTAAAAAAAAAAATCCTCACTAACAGGCCACAGTTGTCAACCTTGTCAGCCGCAAAAGTAAATAGGTCAAATGATAGCCTAACAATGTGTGTTTGTGTGGTTTTACGAGATAGTAGGCTAATTATCCTGCTATAAAAACAATAGAACAACAGAATAAATACTCAGTCAAACATATGTGAGCGATCGTAGTCTGAAATAATCTGAAATAAACTAATAAGCATTTAACTAATCCCTTCAAACAGTTCGTCGGCTAAACATCAGTGAAAGGTCTGTAGCCTACTGCATTAGTACACCGTTTACACTTGTGTCTGCGTCTCAACGTGTAGCCATGCTTCCAGTGATCTATTTATTTATTTATTTGCTCTATTTATTATCACGGAAACGCAAACGTGCCTCCGTAGCCTACGTAAAACAATTTAAACTCAAATTCGAATGTCAGTTTATAATAAACTTGTCTTGTCTGTTATGTATAGTGAATGACTGATTGCAAGTAGGCTATCACTTGGGTTTAAGTAGACTTAACAAATGCCCATTTTTCAACACTCTTGAATTTATGAAATTCCCATTGACGTCACAGCTCATGCACATACAAAACAGTGAGGGATGTGTTGCTGTATTGTACAGAGTCTTTTGCTAGAGTTTGACTGTCAGTCTGGCTGGTTGGATTTTTGTATTTTTTGTCGTAAAAGGACCTAAGGGTGCTAATGGAATAGAGAGACATAATAAACTGTTTCAACATTCTGTGTATGAATATAGGGCCTAAATAAATTACATTTATAACACTGTTTCCTGGCATTAAATTTCACAACTATGGGGTTTTCTAACAGCTGTTGAGTGAGTGACATCAACTGAGCAAACGTCTTGAGATAAAAGGAATATTGTAGTTTTACAAACTGGCAATATTATATTTCAGTTTTATACCCTGCAAGACCTTTATGGCAAAAGTTCAATATAAAAGTAACTCGTAAATAATTTCCCTGCTGAAAAAAAAAGCTAAAACCAGCCTAGGCTGTTCTTCCAGCTAATGAAAAACCAAACAACTCCGATTAGATTGCATGAAGCTAAAAACAAAAAATCCAAACTTCAAAACAACAGCCACTGGGTGAATTCAAGATAACTGCCACATTTTCCATTCATCTCAATGGCAAAAAAATGTTCCCACCTTTTCCCATCTTTACCTTATTCACAGTAAGAGAAAAGTGGCACCTAGAGGACGGTTGAAGCCTCATTATTAAATCCACATACAGGAACATAAATAAGACACATGTATCTATATAACTAAGCATTTTTTTTTTTTTGCTTGTTATTTTTATCAGTTACAAGCGGTACATAAAAACGCTGAATTATAGATTAGACATAGATAGTTTAGATATAGATGTAAATTAATTTTAACTTGAAATAAGTTTACTGTGATATAAGTGCACTTTTTGTTTCTCTATTTATATTTCTACTAATTACTGAAATTTGTAAGTTGCAACTAGCATTGTAGCTTAAATCTGAACCTATAAACACATTATGTAAACTGCATATTGTCATAGTGCCACTTGATCTATGATATCAAACTTGGGCTTGACTAGAATATAAACCATGATTGCCAAATATGTATTATGCACAACATATTAGTATCATGCACACAGAGCATAAATTAAGTATGCACTCTGAAATAACAAAGCCATCTGAAATAACAAAGTATCAAGAAAATATAAAAATAGCAAAGGTGGTTATTTAGTTAAAGTAGTTGAGGTGACATTCAACCAAAATTTGAAATCAAAGTTAAAAATTTGATTCCAGTTACACTGGGATGACATCAGTGGTTCTCAGCTATTTATCAAAACCACATTACATTGCCTTCCATGGAGCTTCTTGATCTTTTGCATATATTGTTCCCATATTCCAAAATTCCGATTTGCTTCTTCACAACTTTAATTCTATTAATCTTTATCCATATCCCCAGTCTCATCACTTTGAATGATGGTGTCCAGAATAACATTTTTATTGGTGGGCCTTCTGCATACAGTCCCCTCTCATCACAGGGTTCTCTGCCTTAAAGGATACCAGATAATCCATGTGCTGACTCTGTGGCTGTTGGCTGCTGGCCAGGTGGGGGCCAGCGTTTCTCAAATTTGCTGAAAAACAGTGGGTCAGTGAAGGGCCCTCCATACACAATGGTTTGCAGCAGATAGACCAGTGCCACCACTAGGCAGGAGACCAGAAAGAAGGGAATGAAGGGACGGAGATGTGTCCACACAACTCCCACACCATAACTAAGGCCACCATGGTCACGGTAATGAGTGGTCTTACGGGATGTCGATGATGGTGGAATGGGCGAAGCCATGCTGTCTGAATCCATGTTGGAAGACTCTTGATCAGTGGAATCCATGATTGATGGTTATATATTGATAGTTGATCCACCCAGGAAATCAAAATGAACAATGATTAAATTCTATGAGCATCCAACAAAAGTAGATGTTCGACTTGTCAGCATTTTCTGAATATTGCATGATCCTCTGCGTCTTTTTTCAGTCAGATCTTGACAGATGAAGCACAATTCGCAGAGAACACTACATAACTATTACCCTAAAGACAGATTCATCAATTATCTCTTGCACTTTTTTTCTCTCCTTTTCTGACTCTTAACTCTCTCTGTGGGTGTTTGCATGCACTGACAGAGCCGGTGTCTGCTGGGACCTTTCATACTAGCCACACTCAGGGAAATACAATACTCTGAGAGAGATACTCTGAGAGAGTGCAAACGATGTAGGAATAAGATTCCCATGTGTATATATAGCACCAAGTGACTGGAACATTTGGAAGAAGAGGGTGTCTAAAACAGCAATGCTGAGCCATTTACTTCATTGTGTCAAAAGCCTTAAAATTCATGTTGAACACCATTTCCACACTGCATAATTTTGCTCTCTTTATTCTTACCTCCCTTTTGCTTGCTCTAACTAACACAAACATCGAGGTGTAGTTACAGTAAGGTGATTTATAACTTCAGCATGGAGCAGATGCCCCTCGTGGGTTTCATGTTCTAAAGCCATCAAAACAAAACCTTCTGACAGAATTCAGTCTGCATGACTTCTGCTTTTGAAGTCATTCTGTGTCCTAAGAAATTAAACAGGATAGAGAGTGATGTTCTTTGTTCTGTAAGATTATTGTGGATGATTGGATCAATTACAGCAGTGTTTTTTTTTTTTTTTTTGTAAATGGACTTTGATATATTAATTTGAAATTATTGTTGCACAGTTTGACAAAAATTACACAATATCGATGTATTCAATCTACATTTGTATAAAATCTAGCCTTAACTCTCCAACAAGCTCCATCTGTATGTTGGGTAAGAGAGAAATACAAAATGTGCAGAGCAGTTGGTCCCCACATTGTAAAAAAAAAGTTACAAGGATTTTAACGGTTAAAGACTGTAAAAATGCTACATTAAAAACCTTTTAATTGGTTAACGGTAAGTTCCCCTACTATATACGGTACAAAAAAAACGTACTGGACATTACATTACGGTAATATACACTTTTTGGAAGTGAAAAAGAATGTATAATTTACAGTGAATAACCGTAAATTGACATTTCCAGAATTTTCTGCATTACATTTCACATTTGATGTTTTTCTTTTTTTCTTATCAGGTGTGTACATTAGGGTTGTATGTTAAATCCAATGTTGTTAAGTTAATGTTTATTGCATTTTTGTTTCATGTGTATTACCATGGTGGTGTTCAGTGTTTGTGTGAATGACACTGTGCTTCTTCTATATATGTAGTACTTAAAAGCTGCTTGTGATGAGCTTTGCATGGTTAATCATGTGACTTTCTCATCACCACCTGCTTTTGGTGGTTGTCAGTGTATTATAAAGGTACAACACAGATTTCAGTAGTTCCATATGTTGGTATATTAGCATTATACCAGTTAATGAAATTACATTTTTTTAACTGTAAATTTAACTTAAATCTGTTAAACCTGAAATGTTGCAACCATAATTTTACAGTAAAATTTTATTTTACAATGCAGAACTGTATACAGCATCTGACATAAAAAACACTAGGGTTGTGTTCAGATCGACACTGCCATGTACTTATTGTTTCTGAAGTATGCGGTATACAGTTGAGAACACTGCATAAAAGAGACCTACTGTATCCCGTATTACAATGTATTTGAGTGGACCTTCTATTTCCAGTTCAGAATGAGGTCATCTTATTTGAAAATGTATTTGACAACATATAACCCAAGTAACTAAGCTCTTTGATATTTGATAGTAATAACAATATTGAATAATAATGAAATGTTCATTTTTAAAATAACATCCAATCTAATAATAGAAAAAACATACAGTTTAGAGCAACATGAAAAAGAATTGACATTCTTGTTTCATTAGACAATTTCTTAGAAAAAAATATATTACAAAATATATTGTATTCATTTGTATAGAGAAAAAGCTTAAAAAATCTGGCAGAGACAAGCCTAAATTAGACAAATTGTTGCAGATTTAACCTTGTATACACTCAAACAATTAAAGAAAGAAAAGAAATTGAATCTATTATGATCCATCCTTTAAAAAGGAATGTAATTAAATATTTGAACTTACACTTCAAACGTTCCTCAAATTAAAGAATCACTCTTTAACACAAAATTTGATTAAAATGCAAAATAAATGTTTATTTAAGTGATAACACAGAATTTAACAATACAGTGAATAATAATGCACATACTGTGGAGACATCTCTCATTGTTTCCTATTTAGCTAACTAAATGTTAGTTTAGCGGCAGAATAATGCAATGCTATTCTGAAGATTTTACAGTGTTTAGAGTGAATAAGCTCATTATTTATTATTTCAAGAGCTCTTTTGCCATGAAACATTGTACAGCATGTTATATTTCAGATTTCTGACTTGCAGATGCAATCATAATATAACAATGTCAGAATATCACAATGTCAGATGTGAACGGAAGTCAGTAGTCAAGCCAAAAGAAAAAAAGAAAAAATGAAAGGCCCAAAAATATTATAAAAATCATGTTTAAACATCTGAGGAAATTAAAATCTCTATAATGAAATACTTATACAATTTTAAACAATTCATCAACCACATAAGACACAAAAAAACTACCCATACTTTAAAAAAGCAGATTATGACAACAGCAACAACAACACACATTCTGATATTTTCTCTTCTTTTTCTTTAATTTATGTAGCTTTTCTATTTCTCATCAACAACATCTGCATTTATTATATTTGTTTTATTCTGATCTGTCTCTTGTTCTGTCTTTCTGTCAGAATCTGGTCCCTTTTCATCTGTCTCCTCATTTTGATTCATCTCATCCTCCTCTTCTTTTTCATTACCTTTAGAAACCCCTTGATCTTCTTTGTTCTTGTCCTTCTCCATGATCTCTTTTTCCCTCCACTCTTTCTCTATCTTTGAGAGGTGATGACAGAGAGCCTGCACATAGGTGAAAACACACAGAGGATCTGGATTCTTGCCCATTAGTAACATATCAGATACTTCCAAAAGGGGGCAGCAGTCAGCAAGAGATCTGGAATTGAAAGAGAGTTCATTTTTGTTTTAATTAGCTGCAGACTGTCAGGTGACATCTGTGAAAAAAAAAATGCACAAAAAATAGACTTCTTTACATATCACGCCTTTTTGCTTAAATGAAATACTGCTGACATATTTACAAACGTCAACATACTCAGCTGTACTGAAGGCCAGAGTGAAATTCTTTTCCCGTTCACTTGCTTTGAGGGAGGAGAAGTCAAACGCAGAGGGAAAGAAGCGATGAACAAGTGCACAGAAAGCCAGACCATCACTCCAGGATGAAGAGAAATTTTCTATGTTGACACCCTTTAAGATATAAAATAATATAAAAAATAAACAGATCTCACAGAAAACTTCTGAGATGTAACATTGATGAATCATGATCAAATTCAAATTGGCTCTAAACATTCATGTTCAAAATTATTTAACCTCCAAAAGTCAAATTTTGTGCAGAATCATTTATTCTTTAAAACCACCAAAAAATGCGGCCTGTAAGTGCTTTAAAGCTTCTGTCACCTCTTTACAACAGTCTTGGCCCATTCCTCATCTGAAAAAGCTTCCAGATCACTGATAATCTTTGGTTTTCACATTGCCACTGCTTTCTTCAAATTCAGCCAAAGATTTTCAATGAGAATTAAATATGGAGACTGAACAGGCCACTCAAGAACATTCTATGACTGATCCCTGAACCAAGCTGATGATTGTCCTGCAGGAATGTCCATTGATCATCAGCTTCAGTTGCATCACAATTCTTGTCAAAACCAAAGGCATCACAATTCTTGTCAAGGAATTTAGAGTTTCTAAAGGCTTAATTGTGTTTTAATACATTTTTATTTCCGGCCATACAAATAAGTGACTTTAAAACAATAATGTTGAATAGGGAATGAATAAGTATGACATAGCTGTGTTATTAAAGAATCCTATAACTCAAGAATACTATTGGCATTATCACTGTTAATATGCCAGGACACTGTTATAGATGCAACTGTTATAAAAGCTCTTCAGAAAAGCTTGTATTTGTAAAGTACTGCTGTCTCTGAGGGGTTGAATAATTTTCATTGCAACTGTAATTTTCACAACACATTTTATAGATATAGATAAGGTATTATGTTGTTGCCTGGTTCTCATATATAACATTCTGATTTGATTTGATTTTAGCTTACCTCATATTTCTGTGTTTTGCTCCTGCACCACTGGAGAATTTTCTGTTTAATTGATGCTCCACCAGCCATACCTATAGATGTCCGTTGAACTTTAAAGTTTCTGACACCTGGAATCCTACAACAAACCAACATATGCTTTTCACACTAAAGACACAGCAAACTACAAATCTTACAGCAATAGCTGAGAGATGCAACTGAACAAATTTAGTAAAAGTCATTCTTTGGCATCATTCTGATAGCAGATTCTTTTTGTAGATTAAAGAATCTAACAATTGTGATCAAAATGTCGAAGCACATGGTGATTATGAGGTTTGTTGCAATGATTAAAAAAAGATATGATTATCAGGAGGATGTTAATAAGATGACTTACTGGTCCTTCTGAAACTTGGCCATGGCATCTTTTCTGACAGAGTGTCGAGCAGATGATTTGTTGGGGGCTCTAAGGGCAGAAGATGGAGCTGTTCCACTTTTTCTTGTCTGATTTTCTGGTTTGCTCTTGATATCGTCTATAGTCTCTTTTTTCTCTTTTGTTTCTTTTTCATCTTCTTTACTTTTAGTGTTGCCTTCAGTTTCTTTTGTTCTCTTGTCCTCTTCTTTGTGTTTTTCCTCAAGTTGTCCTTTGTTGCTGGAATCACTCTCTTTCCTGTGAGGGTCATTGGTACTCTTCTTTTCTTCTTCTTCTTCTGCCTCACATTCTTTGTGTTCATTTACCCCTGTCTCTTTTTCTTGTTCTCCAGCTTTAAGTTCTTTGATATCCTTCTCTTGTTCTTCTTTCTCTTCCATGATATTGTCATTCTCTATGACTCCGCCCTCTCGCTCACATACCTCACTGTTATTGGCTTCAGTATTATCTTGATTTTCTTTGTTGTTCTCATTAGCTCCACCCTCTGTAGTATCAGTCACACCTCCTGGCTCTGACTCAGATGCAACACATTTTGTCTCCTGGGGCCTCACATCTTGGGCATCCTGTGAAGAGCCCATTTGAAAGACAATGCACCAAAGTACAAAATTACAACTTATAGTATATATCTACAATGTGTACACAACACTGTGTGTGTGTGTGTGTGTGTGTGTGTGTGTGTGTGTGTGTGTGTGTGTGTGTGTGTGTGTGTGTGTGTGTGTGCACCTGGTATTCATCACATTGTGGGGACCAAATGTCCCCATAAGGATAGGAATACCAGTAGATTTTGACCTTGTGGGGACATTTCTCAGGTCCCCATGAGGAAACAGGCTTATAAATCATGCACAATGAGTTTTTTTTGATGAAGTAAAAGTGTGCACAATCTCCTGTGAGGGCTAGGTTTAGGTGTAGGGTAGGTGTAGGGCAATAGAAAGTACGGTTTGTACAGTATAAAAACCATTACACCTATGGAATGTCCCCTTAAAACATGTAAACCCAACATGTGTGTGTGTGTGTGTGTGTGTGTGTGTGTGTGTGTGTGTGTGTGTGTGTGTGTGTGTGTGTGTGTGTGTGTGTGCACCTGGTATTCATCACGTTGTGGGGACCAAATGTCCCCACAAGGATAGGAATACCAGTAGATTTTGACCTTGTGGGGACATTTCTCAGGTCCCCATGAGGAAACAGGCTTATAAATCATGCACAATGAGTTTTTTTGAGGAAGTAAAAGTATGCACAATCTCCTGTGAGGGCTAGGTTTAGGTGTAGGGTAGGTGTAGGGTGATAGAAAGTACGGTTTGTACAGTATAAAAACCATTACGCCTATGGAATGTCCCCATAAAACATGTAAACCCAACATGTGTGTGTGTGTGTGTGTGTGTGTGTGTGTGTGTGTGTGTGTGTGTGTGTGTGTGTGTGTGTGTGTGTGTGTGTGTGTGTGTGTGTGTGTGTGTGTCTGTGTGTGTGTGTGTGTGTGTGTGTGTGTGTGTGTGTGTGTGTGTGTGTGTGTGTGTGTGTGTCTGTGTGTCTGTGTGTCTGTGTATGTGTGTTTAATTTTGCTTTAGAGGAGCTGTTCCAGGTGTCACATGAGGTCATGACTCACCAGTTGTAAAAAGAGCTGTAACATTCCACTAAATGAGCAGGTGTGTGGGCGGGTGAGCATTAGTAAATGTGTTCTCATATCGAATTACCACATGTAAATTAAACCAGCAAAATTATCATTCTGATAGCACTCCTGATAATAATTACATAATATTTAGACTGATTATCAGTATATTTGGAGTTTCATTGACCCCAGTGGTGAAAAAAAACATAAAACAAATGTAAATAAAACATGTCATGTTTAATTCAATGTGTTACTTACTATTTATTGCTTGTGAAATTTACTAGTAATTTCTGAGATAAAATCTTCTACACCATTTTTTGTGTATATCAGAAATGAGTAACTTCAAATTAATTCCTTTAAAATATTTTCAACTGTATTAAAAAAACTCATCTGATAAATATTACTACATGATTAAAATAGTATAAAATAAAGTAACCTTCTATTGTAAATGATATTTCAAATATCATATCATCTGACTGCTGTGAATACATGTTCAGTTACAAGTTATCTTGATTATGTTTATGGTCAATCTTACCCCAGCATAAAACATTTTGGTTTCACTTTATTTTGATGGTCCCTTAACACATTCTGTTGATTATAAGTAATGTTGCACCTACATTTCTACTAACTCTCACTGGAGAGTTATATGTAGAGTGGTAGGGTTAAGGTTAGATTAGGTTGACATGTACTTGCAAAGTTACTTATAGTCAGTAGAATGTCTGTTTGGAGACCATCACAATAAAGAGTAAGCAGATATTAAGCAGATATTCTACTAACACTCTAATGAGAGTTAGTTGACATGTAGGTGCAACGTTATTTATTGTCAACAGAATGTTCAAAAGGGACCATCAAAATAAAGTGTCACCAACATTTTAAACAAAATAGTAAAAGAAATAAAAATCAACTAAATTAACAACTGGAGTGTATCTCTATAGTATATACAAGTGTTCACATTTCATATGTCGGATCTTTATAAGTCCCCACACAAAATTAATGTAACATTTATCATATTATTTGTATGATGTTATTTAATTTAGAGTCAAAAAATGTTTAGCAATCTTAAAATGTCAGAAGATTAGCAAACATCATTCCATATTAACCTGATGCATCATGAGATGTTAAAGGGCCATTGGGGTCTCTCAGACAGAACACGAGGGTTAATGTGAGCATAACAAATAGTAAAAGAGGTACATAAACTAGAAGAGGGAGAAAATCATATGATAATTCACTTCAGCAATTACCTGATCATTCATTATCTTTGTCTCGTTGGTCACTGCAGTATTCTCTGAAACCTCCATTTGTCCCGAGTCGCCTGTTCAAACAGAACAAATCTCTAGTCTAACTAAAGTAATCACTGAACTGACAGACAGATGATAATGTCTTCTTTCTCAGTCACCTCTGTCTTTCTTCTGATTTTCTTGGTCTCTCTCTTTTCTTCCTTCCCCCACCCCCTGTCTCTGTCTGACCTTTTAAACAACACACGCTCCTGAAATAGTGTAACACTGGTAACACTGGCTCAGACAGACTGTTAGTGCTGGTAACCAATACACAACATTACACACACACACATAGTAGAACAAACAGTATTGACGCACATCCAACACACTGTTCAGACAAACATTTATGACAGAAATAGCTTTTAATCTAGTAAAAGAATATGAACTGGCTTAATGTTTTTGGACCTTTTTTGCATACACTCACACATAACATAAAAGTTACAAAAGCTCTCACTGGGGCGGTACACTTTGGGACTAATGTGTACCATTTAGGTACTAAAGTGTACATGTTAGATACTAATATGTTTCTTGATACTATTTCGGGAGTTTTATATGCATGTGAGCAAAACAGCAGTATGAACATGAGTTTTAGACTTTATCTTACACTTTTACTTTGTACACTTCTTTATCAAAGCAGAGCATGGTTTATTATCTCAGTGGACATGTATAGTTCTTCTTATCCTGTAGAGGAGCATCTCCCTCAACACAAAGCAGATGGTTTTAAAAATAAACTGCTATCTTTGCTCTCATTCACTCACCGCCCATGAATAACTCCTTCTCTCTCACCTCCCCGTCTCTGTGCTCACCTCTTTGCATGAACATATCTTTACGTGGATGTGCATTTCATTCAATATTTAATACATGATTAATTAATAAACATGCATAGCCTTAATTCAAGTAAAAGATTTGGTGTTAATACTGGTGAAGCAAGATGCTATGAATAAGCACTAATATGGTTTAAATGTCAATCAGAATTGTGGCGGTAGTTTTTGGCATTTGGGATCAATCATTTAAAAACTGTTGTAAATAAAGTGTAAACTGTTGTGAATAAAACCAAGAAACTGCAAACAAGGAAAAAGACATTTGATTAGTCGGTCAGCTTAAAGGAGTAGTTCACTTTCAGAACAAAAATGTACAGATAATGTATTCACCCACTTGTCATCCAAGATGTTCATGACTTTCTTTCTTCAGTCGTAAATAAATTATGTTTCTTGAGGAAAACATTTCAGGATTTCTCTCCATATAATCCACTTTGGTAACACTTTCTATGAAGCCCCTATTTATAACACATTATAAGGGTATTTCTAAGGCATTATAATAAATGCATAATGCATTATAAGAAACCTTATAATATGTTATACTATCTCATGAATAATCATAACAACAATTATAATACATTATAATACTTGAGTATTTGAGGTTATAACTTTTAAGATTATGATCATTTATAACACATAATGAACGGCATATCAAATCTTTTTAATTTATAATGGACTATATCATATTACATTTATTTTTTTACATTATATTACGCTTTATTTTGATGGTCCCCTAAGTCTATTGACTATCAGCTTAAACTTTCTAACTACATGCCAACTAACACTCCTTAGAGTATTAGTAGGCTTAGGTTATGGTTGGGCTAGGTAGAATGTTCATGTACTTGCAAAGTTACTTATAATATAACATAATAGTTTGTCTTTTGGGGAAACATCGAAATTTAGTGTTAGCATATATTCAGCATATTAACAATTACTGCTAGCTGACATGCAGTTGCAGAGTTACTTATCAAAAGCTGTCTGAAGGGTACCATCAAAATCATCAAACTGTTCATATTACACATGTATCTAAACTGATACCTGATCTTAGGGTTCTTTGGGAAATATTATTATAATTACTTATAAGTGGTTTTTGTATGCTTTAAGTAAAGTGACATGAGAAACATGGCAAGATATGGAACTTATAATATGTTATAACTATGAGGAGGTAATCATTCTCTTAAAAGCTATAATCACAAAAAAGTACAAATTATAATACATTAAAACTGTTCTTATGAATACTCATGAGATGATATAACATATTATAAGGTTTTTTATAATGCATTATGCATTCATTATAATGCCTTAAGAATACCCTTATAATGTATTATAAATAAGGGCTTCATAGAAAGTGTTACCTGAACTTCTATGGTGCCCCTGAGTTTGAACTTCCAAAATGCAGTTTAAATGCAGCTTTAAGGGGCTCTAAATGATCCCAGCCAATGAAGAAGGGTCTTATCTAGCAAAGGATTGGTTAATTTCTAAAAACTTTTACAAATTATATACTTTTTAATCTCTACACAGAGTACACACAGAGCTAGACAAAACGAGCATTTGAGGTTAAAAAGTAAATAAATTGTAATTTTTCAAAAATTACTGATCGTTTTGCTAGATAAGACCCTTTTCTCGGCTGTGATTGTTTAGAGCCCTTTGAAGCTGCATTTTGGAAGTTCAAACTCGGGGGCACCATAGAAGTCCATTATTAGAAATCCTGAAACGTTTTCCTCATAAAACATAATTTCCTTTCGACTGAAGAAAGAAAGACATGAACATCTTGGATGACAAGGGGTAAGTACAGCAGCGTTCTCTCAGGAACTGGATGTAGGTTATGTTCAAGTCAGAGGAGGGCGCCAAACATACATTAACTCTGAAATCAACCATTAAAATCAAAGTGGTGCTATTGAAAAGCTCTAGTGTTTTTGTGTGTAGCATGTGATTAAATAAGCGTAAACTGAGGCCAGAGTCAGCTGTTTTTAAGCACAATACAATGTTCTGCAAATGTTTACTTACAGAAATAGGCCAGTGATACAAGGCTGTAAGTAATATGGTAGACGTGCAACTGGGGTTTATTTCGTGAATCTTTCAGCAGTAGCATCTTTCATCGCCGTAATGGTGCAGAGGATTCATCTTCTGCTCAGGGAACATTCATGACCGGTGAGCCATTAATTAATTAACTTTAACACGAACACATTCAAGAGTATGATACGTCTGTATATGGTGATACTCTATAACGAGAAAGAGAAACTTTTATCTGACACTCTGACACAATCTAACGATTGTTAATGCAGAATCATAGAAAGAACTGTCTATCTGATGGTCATGAGTCATGACATTCAAGAAGTCATGACTGCCAGCACTTACAATATTAAAGAATTAAAACAGAACAAGAAAAATTGGTAAGGCAGGCAAAGACATATGTGACCCTGGACCACAAAACCAGTCATACTGTAAGTGTCAAGTTTTCGAAATTAAGATTTATACATCATTTAAAGCTAAAAGAATAAGCTTTCCACTGATGTATGGTTTGTTAGGATAGGACAATATTTGTTTGAGATACAACTATTTGAAAAAAAAAAAAAGTTGTTTAAAGTTGTCCAAATTAAGTTCTTAGCAATGCATATTACTATTCAAAAAATGAGTTTTAAAATATTTAGGGTAGGAAATTTACAAAATATCTTCATGGAACATGATCTTTACTTAATATCGTAATGATTTTTGGCATAAAAGAAAAATCGATAATTTCGACCCATACTTTGTATTTTTGGTTATTGCTACAAATATACCCGTGCTACTTATGACTGGTTTTGTGGTCCAGGGTCACATATATGAAATGAGGGAGAAAATAATTAAAGACTACAGTGGGGGTGGATTTAGATGTTCCATAAGACCTGTCTGTCTGTTTCTGTGTTACACCTATGATTGAGCTTTCCATTACAAGAAAAAAAAAAAAGAATTGGAGATGATGACACATGGCAAAAAACAAACTTCTGATTTAAACCTCTGTGGTGTAATTTAATGAGATTTAACAACAGCAGGAAATTCGAAAAACAGAAAAGACAATTCTGTGGTCATATTCAGTTGGATATCAGACAGGACAATAAGCTATAACTTAAAATGAACTCTAAAATGAAATGCTATAGTACTGCAACTGAGCACAGGTTTAGAAATGTGTCTAGTCATGAAACAAACAGGTTTGGACATAGAAGAGTCAATAAAGCATTCTAAGCATTGCAGTCAGAGCAGTCCTTTGGACTCGGACAAGAAGTTTTAGGCTTGAGGTTACATTTACGTTTCATTCTAATGATTACCCTTTTTGAGGAAGTGTCAGATATCTTATGACGTTCTCAAGTGATGACATATAGACAAATATAAAAATGCTGACAAGCAACTTCAACACATTTAAGACATGTGATTTGTTCCATTGATTGTATGTATTGTAGCAAATAATAGATTTAGTAAATCACAGCTGTAACCTTTATTGGAAATTATTAGACACAAAAAAAGGTTTTATTTGTTTGTTTATTTGTTTTATTTTTTATTTTTTAATATGTTTTTTATTATTTATTTATTTATTTAATTAATTATGTATTGTCTAGAATGAAAGAGTCAATGACATGGTACACATTTTTGCCCAGATCTATTTACAAATGCAGTTTATTCAAACAATAGCTTGAATGCATCTATAATGAGTATATTTTTAATTTCTAAATTAAAATTAATTCTGCCATTTTTGGGGGGACATAAAGTAAAAAATATCTGGGCTACACAACTGCCCTAATATCTTGAAAACTTTATTGTAGTTTGGCATTATCTTTTAATATGCTTTCTTAAAATATATTAAAAAACGTACTCGGTTACTAACGTAACCTCGGTTCTCTCAGAGAGGGAACGAGTACTGCGTAAGCTTACGCTTGGGGAAAATCCTTTCCGCGAGAGATATTGAAGCCAAAAAATTATCCTTGATTGGCACAAGATGCACTATTTCTGTGCTTCCCTTTCAGTAGGGGGCACTGAGTGATGCAATATTCTAATTACACCTTCACAGTGTCTATCACAAGACCTCCAAAAGATTTCCTCTATAGTGTGACAATCCACATCAAAGTCATGTGCTTTCTGTATTGGCTTAATATTTTGATGTTTTCAAATGGCTTTAATATGTTTGATACAAAAAAAATTTAATGTGGTGTAACCATCATATAAAAAGTAAAAACATGTACATGCAAGTGTACTGTACAAAGCTTTATCATTATTTTAAAAGAAATCAAAGTTTTTAAAATGTATGTAAAGTTGAGAACTTGCCTTGTCTTGCCATAAGGAACTAAAACTGTCTGATATTTTCTGGATGTTTCTGCAATAAAAGCAGTTCTCTTACTTTGGGGAAAATCCTTTCCGCGAGAGATATTGAAGCCAAAAAATTATCCTTAATTTTGTATTAATGTAAAACGCGTTGCCGCAGTGAGCAGACATAGGCGAGGCGTATTGCGTGCCTATTGGCTGCTCTGCAGCAACTGCAGCACCTATCGAGCGAGGCTTGGCGCGATGCCAGCTCCAATGAGGGCATTTCGCGCCTAATACGTCATCTCCCGCCGAAAGTGGCGTGATCCAAGCCTATAAATATCGCTCGAAGGCAGCTACACTCTGGTTTTTTCATCATAAAAGCGCCCAGAGCACGCGCTTGCACGGCAAGGTACGCAGTACTCGTTCCCTCTCTGAGAGAACCGAGGTTACGTTAGTAACCGAGTACGTTCTCTTACGAGAGGTCTCTCGTACTGCGTAAGCTTACGCTTGGGGACCCCATGTAAAACGCTGTGCATGCCAAGATCTGATACCATAGAGCCGAGGGCGATAGCCCGGGGTTCATATAGTGCTTGAACGTGCTTGAACGTATAAGGGGATTAGGACCCTAGAAACACTGGCTCCTGGTGTATCCGGGCAGGTAAACGACCTGGATAAACTTGGAACATGGGTCTAGATATCTGTTAATATCTAGACCGATAGCAACTTGGCCTGTAGGGCGGGAACCTCCAAGTTGTAGAATCTTACGAATGTAGACGGAGAGGCCCAGCCTGCCGCCGTACAAATGTCTTGCAAGTTAATCCCACTCGACCAAGCCCACGACGAGGCCACGCCCCTCGTGGAATGTGCTCTGACACCCAGCGGGCATTGCATGCCCTTGGACTCGTACGCCAGTGCAATAGCATCCACTATCCATCTGGATAAAGTTTGTTTTGACGCAGCCATTCCTTTAGAATGCCCGTAAAACGAGACAAACAGCTGTTCTGTCTGTCTAAAAGCAGACGTGCGAGACACATAGACTCTTAGCGCTCTAACTGGACATAAGAGTCTCGCGTCAGCCTCTTCATCCACAACCGGTAGAGCAGACAGTGCGATGACCTGTGCTCGAAACGGTGTGTTAATAGACTTTGGCACATATCCATGCTTGGGTTTGAGTATAACTTTAGAGTCGTTAGGTCCAAACTCCATGCATGTCGCGCCCACGGAGAGCGCGTGCAAGTCTCCTACGCGCTTCACTGAAGCGAGCGCTAGGAGGAATATAGCCTTAAGAGACAGATATTTTAATTCAGCCGCCTGTAGTGGTTCGAATGGTCCGCCCTTCATAGCGTCCAGCACCACAGAAAGGTCCCACGTTGGGACTGAAGGCGGTCTGGGTGGATTTAATCTCTTAGCTCCTCTAAGGAAGCGTATGATTAAATCGTTCCTCCCTATTGACTGACCTAGCGTTGTCCTCGAGAACGCTGCTATGGCCGCCACATAAACTTTGAGCGTGGACGGGGACCTGCCCTTGTCCAGCAGCTCTTGTAGGAAGGAAAGTACATCTGTCACTCCACAGTCTGTGGGTGAAGATCCGCGGGCTGTGCACCAGTCCGCAAATATCGACCACTTCGAGGCATAGAGCCGTCTAGTAGATGGAGCCCTAGCCTGTGTGATCGTTGATATCACTCCTGTGGGGAGTTCATCATATATTCCCTGGTGACCCAAACATGAAGGGACCACAGCTCGGGGTGAGGGTGCCAAATCACGCCGCCCGCCTGCGAGAGGAGGTCTCTCCTCACAGGTATTGGCCACGGTGCGATGCTCGTCATCTGCATCAGCGCTGGGAACCAAGGCTGGTTCCCCCAAAACGGCGCTATTAGCAGTATTGCACACCCTTCCTCCTTCACCCTCTCTATCACCTGAGGTAGGAGAGAGACTGGGGGAAAAGCATAAAGAGGACGGCGGGGCCACGCATGGGCTAGCGCGTCCTTGGCTTTGGAAAAGAATTCTAGACAATGAGCGTTGTCCTGAGATGCAAATAGATCTATCTCCGCTCTGTCGAATATTTTCCATAATAGCTGCACCGTCTGAGGGTGCAGCGACCATTCGCCCGCCGGAACATTGTTCCTGGACAGTCTGTCTGGTCCTACATTTAGGGTCCCCCGCACGTGCGCTGCCCTCAGCGAGCGCAGGTTGCGATGAGCCCATACCAGAAGGCGTTCTGCAAGTGCATGTAGGTTTCTGGACCTGAGACCGCCCTGGCGATTTATGTAAGCCACTACCGATGTGTTGTCGGAGCGGACTAATACATGACTTCCCTTCAATAAGGGAAGAAAGTATGTCAGCGCATTCTCCACTGCCATCATTTCGAGGCAGTTGATATGCAGTGATTTCTCGCGTTCTGACCATAGGCCGAACGACGGTCTGCCCTCTAGCAGCGCTCCCCATCCTGAGGTGGACGCGTCCGTGGACACTACTTTCACCTTCGAGGGTCTCTCTAGAGTGACACCTTTTCGGTACCAGTCGGCTGCTCTCCACGGCATCAGGGCTGTAACGCAACTCTGATTGATCGTGAGACGGAGTCGACCGGACGCCCACGCTCGGCGCGGCACGTGCGCTTTCAACCAGAACTGCAGTGGGCGCATGCAAAGCATCCCTAACTGTAGAACTGATGATGCTGAGGCCATAGGACCTAACACTCTTTGAAAGGTCTTGAGCGGGGCAGACGTGCTGCAGCAGAGCGCGCTCACTGCGCTCTGAATGTTCAGCGCGCGCACTGACGATAGCTTCGCTGTTATTGATAGCGAATCCAGTTCTATGCCCAGGAAGGAGATATTCTGGCTGGGGTTCAGCGAGCTTTTCTCCCAACTGACTTTCAAACCCAAGTTCTCGAGGTGATCGAGTAACATGGTCGTGTGCTCCCTGAGCATTGAGCGAGATTGCGCTAAAATCAGCCAATTGTCCAAATAATTCAGTATTCGCACGCCTTTCAGTCTGAGCGGGGCGAGCGCTGCGTCCATGCACTTCGTAAACGTACGGGGTGCTAGGGACAAACCGAATGGCAGGACTGTGTACTGATAAGCTTGGCCCTCGAAGGCGAATCTCAAAAATCGCCTGTGACGCGACGCTATCTGTATTTGAAAATACGCGTCTTTCAGATCCACTGACACAAACCAGTCTCCTCGGCACACTTGTGCAAGGATTTTCTTGGTTGTGAGCATTCTGAACTTTCGCTTCACCAGCGCTTTGTTCAGTTGTCTTAGATCTAGTATGGGCCTGACTCCCCCGCCTTTTTTCGGTATCAGGAAGTATTTGCTGTACAGCCCTCCTTCGCTCTGACCTTGAGACAGGGGTTCTATGACACCTTTGCTCAATAATGTGGTCTCTTCGGCTCGTAGCAGGTGTGCTGCATCTGCCTGTATCGTGGTCTCGACGCGCGCCGTGTAACGGCGAGGGCGTCGTCGAAACTGGAGCGAATAGCCTCTCTTTATGATGTCCAGCACCCATTTTGAAACCCCTGGGAGTTTTTCCCATGCATTTGCATGTAATGCAAGGGGGTGGGTGCGAAGCGCGCTCCGATCTGTTAATAACGGGGCCGCTTCGGTGTCTGTGACATGCAAGGCTCGGGGTACGCTGACCGCGGGGACTGCTATCTCTGTGTGTATATGTGGTTGCGTGGTAACGGGCACATTTAACACACTCGATGCAGCTTTTAGCCGCGTAGACGGGGCGTCGTCCGGTTTCGTTTTTACAGAAACCGTAAGACCTGCCTGATGTGATATGTGTGGGCACTCTGGGGTGGGCACATTTATCACATGTGAAGCGCAGCCAATTCGGGTCGACTTTATGTGCGCGGGGTTTGTATGACAGGATGTGCTTATGTGTAGTGATGGGCACTGGGCATGCGAGCTACACACAAGACACCTTCGGCTATGGCCGGAACACCCGAAAATACACTCCTTTGAGGATTTAATTGGGTAGCCGTGAGAACGGCTTTTGAGTGCAGACAAGCAGGCTGCAGCGCCGGCTTGATGACTGCGGATAATGCTGGAACAGCCACATTTCTTGGAGCTGAGCGAGCGAATACTTTCGGTGGGAGTCTGGCAGCCGCGGGACTCGCGCACCGGCATTTAACACTCCAAACAGCGCACTCTTGGTTTCGTTTTTACAGAAACCGGTTGACGTGCATAATGAGGTGTCTGTGAGCACTGTGAAGCGGGCACATTTAACACTCCAAACAACGTTCGCCTGCATAGAGCGAATGCACTGTTGGTTTCGTTTTTACAGAAACCGGTTGACGTGCATAATGAGGTGTCTGTGAGCACTGTGAAGTGGGCACATTTAACACTCCAAACAACGTTCGTCTGCATAGAGCGAATGCACTGTTGGTTTCGTTTTTACAGAAACCGGTTGACGTGCATAATGAGGTGTCTGTGAGCACTGTGAAGCGGGCACATTTAACACTCCAAACAACGTTCGCCTGCATAGAGCGAATGCACTGTTGGTTTCGTTTTTACAGAAACCGTTTGACGTGCATAATGTGGTGTCTGTGGGCACTGTGAAGCGGGCACATTTACCACGTGTGACGCGCAATCGATCTGAGTCGATTTTATGTGCACTGTGCTTGTGTGTAGAGATGAGCACTGGTTAGTGGCCATTCTTACGACACATAAAACACCATCGGCCGTGGCCGGGACACCAGACAATACACTTTATTGGGGGTTTATCTGTGTAGCCGTGGGAACGACTTTTGTGTGCAGGCAAACGGGCGACGGAGCCGGTTTGTTGGCTGCAGAAAACACTGGAACAGTCACATTTCCTGGGACTGGACGAGCGAATAACTTTGATGGGGGTCCGGCAACAGCGGGACTCGTACACCGTCGTTTTCCTAGTTGTGCTAGGACGATTTAGGAGGCTCAGGTTTCAACTCAATCCTGGGCCGCGGGCCGCGTATGGCGGGGCGGCGGCCAGACGAGAAAAACATCAGAAAGCGTTAGCCACGGGTGCCTCTCAGCAACGGTGAGAGGCCATGTTACGCAGCGCTGACGCGGCTAGGCGGCGGCGAAAACGCGGCGGAGCAGGTTTGACGTCTGACGGCAAGCTTTAGAGGGGAGGGCCGACTTAGCACGCCGCCCAGCGGAGGGCAGACAAAAGTGGGCTGTTATCGCCTCTTCTGAGCAGCATGCGCGTTCCCGCTCATGGCCCCCCTCGTCAGCGGCGTCGATGGAAGCGGTGGCCTACAGCGGCCGCTTTATGTCCGGAACAGAGGCTGACGAAGTCGATGAAGCAGGCGGGCGAACCGGCGAGCTTTGTCCGCTGGGGGAAGGGTCCGGGGCCCGCTGGGCACGGCGCTTTTTACGGCGCGACACCGCGCGGGCGGGGGAGCAGTCTCAGTGAAGAAGGCAAGGCAAGTCCTCAGAGTCGCCATTGGCATCTGCACGAGCCGTATGAAGGCATCTTTAAAAAGACGCTTTGCTCTCTTAGAGAAACAGTGTGTATCGCAGCGGCGACACACACTGTAGATTTGAAAGGATATAGGCGCCGGAAAGCGCAGCAGGAAGGCACGGAGGGCGGCGTGGCCAGCAGCTCCAATGGCTCGTCCCGCTGAGATGCTTGCAGTCGACGGCGGCTTCTTCTCCGGCTCCAGCGATGCGTGTGCTTCGCTTGAAGGATGAAAAAATCAGAGTGTAGCTGCCTTCGAGCGATATTTATAGGCTTGGATCACGCCACTTTCGGCGGGAGATGACGTATTAGGCGCGAAATGCCCTCATTGGAGCTGGCATCGCGCCAAGCCTCGCTCGATAGGTGCTGCAGTTGCTGCAGAGCAGCCAATAGGCACGCAATACGCCTCGCCTATGTCTGCTCACTGCGGCAACGCGTTTTACATTAATACAAAATTAAGGATAATTTTTTGGCTTCAATATCTCTCGCGGAAAGGATTTTCCCCAAGCGTAAGCTTACGCAGTATGAGAGACCTCTCGTAAGAGAACTGCTTTTATTGCAGAAACATCCAGAAAATATCAGACAGTTTTAGTTTCTTATGGCAAGACAAGGCAAGTTCTCAACTTTACATACATTTTAAAAACTTTGATTTCTTTTAAAATAATGATAAAGCTTTGTACAGTACACTTGCATGTACATGTTTTTACTTTTTATATGATGGTTACACCACATTAATTTTTTTTTGTATCAAACATATTAAAGCCATTTGAAAACATCAAAATATTAAGCCAATACAGAAAGCACATGACTTTGATGTGGATTGTCACACTATAGAGGAAATCTTTTGGAGGTCTTGTGATAGACACTGTGAAGGTGTAATTAGAATATTGCATCACTCAGTGCCCCCTACTGAAAGGGAAGCACAGAAATAGTGCATCTTGTGCCAATCATACGTTTAAGTTCTGCTTTGTTTTTTTATTTTAGGTTAATAAGGTCAACAGTCATTATCCATTATGCTCAATGACAAGGGACAAGCTTGTATTTAAGTGTGTCAGTGCATTTCCTAATCTACTGCAGAAAAAAACTGTTTCCCCTTTCAGACAACCTTACTTTGTGGCAGTTTTGCTCATAGCTTGTCTCACACTTTTATGTGGAATGTTTGTTTGAGGAAGCACAGAGTGAGGCACAAATCAGTATTTTAGGGCTTATCAGTGATTTCAGTAGTTCATTCACTTGTTCCTGTCAAAATCAGTAAACAGTAAATGGGTTAAAGGGGGTTGTACAGCAGCACCTTGATTTCAAGAACCAGCTTCAATTTACACACACAAAAGCATGTTTTAGAATTATATTTATTTACAATTCTGGTTAACGTGTAATAAGGATCAATAGTGATCTCATTACATCAGAAATGTTTAATGCAGAAGTCAACAGGCTTTGAAAAAAACAGCTCTGTTACTGAGATCTGTGCTGGATTGAATGCTTACAAACATCTGCTTTCTGTTGCTGAGAGTGTCCTAGAAGAGGAGGGATTTGTAAAAATGGGAGGGAAAAGAAACTCAGAGGTCCATATAAAGAGACAGAAAGTGAGAGAAAGGGAGAAGTGGGTGTCTGTACACTTTGCGGGGGGAGTTGAAGATTCAGAAGTAAGTGTGCATGTGCATTCATGTGTCTTGCTATTGCTCATTTGAAAATTTTGAGATTTCCTTAATGAAACTGAATTACTTTTTAATTTAGGACACTGGAGAAACTCCACAACTATTTGAAAAGAGGAAAGAGGAGTGGAGGAAAGAGGAAACATGTTTGGCTGCCAGGAAAGTGGGTTGAGGGTACGGTCCTGGTTTACTCTGATATCAGGGTTAGTGGAATGTTTGGGGTTTGCAGGGGCCGTTTTTGGCTGGGCCTCGCTGGTTTTTGTGCTCAAGACTGAAGGCTACTTCGGAAATCTGTGTGTGAACATCACAATAAATGGAACTGCTGTTGAAGGTCAGTTGAAAATGCAATCATATGCATTGTGTATGCATGTCTAGCTGTTGAAAACCATGTAGTACATTTAACATTCGCTGTGTGCTAGATTGCAGTAGACAGGATGAGCAGCTCTCACTCATCTTCACCATCGCATCCTTCATGAACAACTTCCTCACACTGCCAAATGGCTTCCTGTTTGACCACTTTGGTACCACAGTTGCCAGGCTACTAGGAATGTAAGTCAGATCTCCATGTGCATTTTTCTGGCTTGCGTGTCATATCACAAAAACAACAACAACAAAAAAAATACTAAGCATTTTGTACATACCATGGTAAATGAATATTGTAATCATTCAAAACTAGGGTATTACCACCTGATGCCATCATATTTCTGTAGTACTTTTTGTGCAAGGGATTTGTTTCTCTATCATCTTATTTTAAAGACTTGGTAGTGTTTATATAAACACTATGACTATACTCACAAAATCACTGCATTCTGAGTATAGTAATTGTCAAAGGCCATTGTAAGGCTGTTCACTCTGTTATCCATATGTTTCAAAGCAATTAGGAGAAAAGTGCAGTAAAACAGACTTTCATTTTCATCAAAAAGGGGTGATATCGCAGCTGAGTGAAGGAGGGTTATTTGGCAGGAGTGAGTGATCTGTGGTGTGTTGAGAAATTTGGATGGTTTCAGCCTCTGTAGAGATTGCACTATAAGGCAGAAAGTGAATGTAGCCACAAAAAGTATTTGGACACAAGTTCAAGTCACACAGTACTACTGTGAAATATTATTACAATCTAAAATAACTTTATCTATTTATTTATTTGAATATATTTTCATTTGACAATTGAATGCATGCTTGCTTAAGACTTCATGTCTTAAAAAAAGAACTCTTTGACCCCAAACGTTTGAAAAGTAAGCTATTATAAGCTATGGATAGTTTAAGTGTCTAAATATTTTCGGGGCGACTTTATTTCTCAGCTAATAATACTAAATCTGTAATAATAACAAAGGCAAAGGCAAAGAAAACATTAAGTAGGCTCTATCACATAGCTCCATTTATTTAACCACTCTCATATTCTCATATTGTGATGATTTACTTTACAGATCAGTTTACACTGCAGGAATGTTGTTAATAGCCTTTTCCAGTCCTGGTAAATAGTTTGTTTATCTTTATTTGGCCTTTAGTATATTGATACATTTCAGTTTGTTTAAAGCCATAACTGATTTTCACTCCTGCAGTGAACTCCATCCTCCTCTACCCTGCTCTGGCCTTCATTGCTGTGGGAGGAATTTTGTTCTTGATGACCAACATACAGGTACTGAATATTTCATCATGCAGTGAGGCTTCAAATGCTTTGTGCTACCTAATAACAAATGCATGAACTGCTTCAGTTCTACAGGAAGCTTTTCACTAGGTTTTAAGGGTGCAAGGGTGCTTTCTGATTTAACTTTCACATTCAGTTTGTGGTCCGAGAAACCCCAAACCTTTTTAAGAATTCAAAAGCTTATAACAATGAGCTAAGGTGATCTGATTTGATTATTAAAAAATGATTATGGTGTTACTTTACCTATGTTTGAGGTGTCCGATGACATGAATTGTGGATTTGTTTTTAAATCTGAAAAGAAAATAATCAGATCATCAAATGGGACACCATACATTAAGACAGTAATAGCAGATTTGCATGTTTCTTTTCATACTTGGTTTTCAGTGTTAATAATGCATTACAAAATCATGTTACTCTATTAAAAATAACTAATTGTGTTACTTGGTTACTTTTTATAGAAAGTTACTTTTGCTGAATCTACTTTTGTTACTTTTTTATAACAAAAAAAAATTCTTTTTTTGGTTGTTTTGTTTTCCATTATATGAACCCTCTAACATAAAGTATAAACCCACATATAATGTCCTCTCATCTGCTGTCTTTAGGTGGGGAATCTCTTTGGCACGCACCGCTCCACCATAATTACTCTGTATAATGGAGCCTTTGACACTTCCTCTGCGGTTTTCCTCATCATCAAGGTAAGAGGCAAATAAAACACTTCAAATTAAATGATTTTGGAAAGATAAGATAGCTAGGGAAATTTTAAATCATAGTGGTCACATAGGCCTATATCTCTTTCAGTTGCTGTATGAGGATGGAGTCTCTCTGAAAGGATCTTTCCTCTTCTTGGCTTGCTGCAGTGTCATTCATCTGTTCCGGACATTTGTGCTGATGCCTCGTACACATATCCCATACCCACTTCCAGAGAACTACACCTATGGGTAAACAACACATTCAACACCTCTTAAAATCCAGTGCCTTCTCTCTGAGAACATCAGGTACATATGAAACAGCTGAGCTTAAAAAAAAAACTTTCTTAAAGTGTCTTTCGTACTTTCTTTACAGACTGACTTTTGTTTGTACCAAATAAGTTCCCTCTAACAAAGCTTTACCTCTGTCTGTCTCTTATTTATTGCAGTAGGATGAACTGTGGAGTGACTCAGGATTATGCAGTTGCAAAGATCGAAGAGAAAAACATCCAAACTTCACGGGCTGAAGAGGAAATGCCATTTAAAGGGACATCTGCCCAAGGCCAAAACACAGACAAAATTGGTAAGGAAGTATTCAACATTTCACAGTGGTGCCACTAAACACACTTTTTTGTAGTACATATGCTACAAAATCTACTATATGCTACGTATCTACTATATGCCTTTGCAGTATAAAGATGACTGTCAAAATCTATTAATTTCTTTACTTATGTAACTAAGTTACATTATCATACAAGGTGAATAACTGTAAAATGCTGTCAAATGTATTGGTTTTTGCAAGCAAAAACTATGAATTGCCATATAATTTATGGTGGAAAATAATAAAAAGACATTCCCAGAAGTCCCTATGTGACACATCAAGTGATTATATTTTATACAATTCATTTTGTTATTGGATTGCTGGTTTGCCTTTTTAAGATTTTAGGGTATGTTTTTTTTTTTTTTTTCGTATTCATTCAAGTAGATTTGTATATAAATTATTATATAAATTATTACTTATATCATGTAATGAAGTATACAATTATAAATAAACTGGAGGATGTAAGGATGTATTTACTAGTGAATTTGCAGTCACATTCTTTTAAGTGCTTGATCAGACTAAGCTGCAATGTGCATGAGACGACAGCTGCTATTGTGATTAAGCACTTGCATTACATGTTCCTTCCCTTTTTACTTTTACTAATACTTTGTTCATTGTGAAATATATCATGTGAAGTCTCTTAATACTATGAATGTATGTGTTTTTGTCAGAGCGTAGTTTCAAGAGCTGTTTGCTTTCCTGGTGCTTCTTGTGGCATCTACTGTGGCTCTCAGTGATGCAGTTGAGGCACTACTTGTTCATCGGGACCTTAAACCCGATGCTTAATCATCTGACCGCTGGAGACCCAGGCCTTGGTATACACACACACACTGTATTATTCTCATGTCCAGCTATTTATGTGCAGGTGAAGCCATGCCTTTGAGCAATATGGATAGATATAGACATGCAAACAGGCTTTGGAATAGATATAGCCTGTGTCATCATGAATTTGAATTCTGTTTTTGTCATTTTATTGGATGTTAACAGTCTTGTTCTTTTGGCTTACAGTCAGTAGATATACAAATGCGTTTGCATTCACTCAGCTGTGTGGGATTCTGTGTGCCCCCTGGAATGGCCTCATTATGGACCGCCACAAAAGAAAGCAGCGAGAACCAGGTCAACACATAAATGCACAAATGTCCTTAGAGTCATATCAAGATAAATTTTATTTGTTTAATTTTTTTGTCTTGAAAGTATTCAGTATTCGGTATATGAAACCATTATTTAACCTTTTAAAAAATCCTACAAAAAATCACAATTATTATTCTCACAGTGTAAATTAGTTTGTAAAATACTTTTACAGGACAAAGTGAACAAGAAGCAGACTTGAAGGCAACCATATTGTCTCTGTCGCTGACGGCGCTGCAGTGTGTGCTGTTTTCAGTGTGTGCGGCCACCCCCATCCTTCCTCTGCAGTACCTCACCTTCATCCTCCAAGTCCTCAACAGATCCTTCCTCTACGGAGGAAATGCTGCCTTCATCAGTGTGGCGTGAGTCATCACAGGCAATTACCAAGGGAAATTACAGGGATAGTCCACCCAAAAATTAAAATACAATGTACAAACCTGGGCTGCGTTTCCCAATAGCATCGTAAGCCTAATTTGATTGTAGAACCATTGTCACCAATGGAGCTAAGAAGGGGTTAAAGGGGTTTACTGTGCTTTTGGGAAACGCAGCCCTGTATGACTTCATTTTGTTGGTAAAACCCTGAAGGAATTGTGTACATAAATAATATACCTTAAAATAATATACATAAGTGTGAACTGAATTTAATGTGTTTGGACACTAATTGCATGGTATTTACAGTTAAATGAAGATCTGTTCTAGTTTAAATTTATATTAAATGTAGTCATTTGAACTTCCGAGTGCTTTTTGACACACTTAAGTATTTTAGTACTTACAGTAATTTTATAATTACTTCTATTGACTTTGTATGGTTATGGTATATGGTTAAATTGTACTGTCAAATGTAACGACAGGGATTTTATGGCAAACTAAAAATATACTTTGATGTAATTTCTACTGAAACCTTTACGTCGCATTTAAATATATCTGTTATTACACATTAGTAACTATAACGTTGCAATTTAATGCATTTAAAATATATTAATTTTTAACTATGATTTAAAAAAAAACTCACACTAGAGTTAACATTATAATAATTAACACATGTAAGTGTGTTAAGATCCAGTCATGACTGGATTTTCTGTAAGTACACTTAAATGGCTATATATTTAACTAATATAAGATTATCTGCAGGTATAGATTTTTTAAAATATACTTTTAAGATTTAAGGTAAACCGCAAGTTTACATTCAATACAATTGCAGTATACATCTTTTTTTTTTTTTTTTTTTACAAAGGTATGCATCCATAAGTAAGAGAAAAGAGGTTTGGTATTAGTAGATTATGTGTAATTGTGATTGTGTTAAAGGTAATTGTTTTTTTTTTTAAGGTTTCCATCTGTACACTTTGGAAAGCTATATGGAACGGTGATGGCTCTCTCAGCCGTGGTCTCGCTGCTCCAGTATCCCTGCTTCATCCTCATTAAAGGACCACTGGGTGGAGACCCTCTTTATGTAAGCTTCTGAATGTTTTACCCACACACACATGCACATTGTGATAAGGTGAGGTCACTGTTTCACAATGGCTTTGTCTTTCTTTAAAAATTGTTTCTTCAACTTTAGACTGTTCAAGTCTGACAAACATTTTTTTCATTTCTTAGGAAGAAAAAGGTTAGAGTCAGCTTTAAAATAAGATATAGCTGTTTATCTTGCAAAATCCTCTAGTCCTAAGTCATGAAAGGAATTTTTTGGCATATATAGATTCAGCATATTTGTCATTCTTCTGAAAAGTTTGAAACTGTTCTGTTCACACACCTATCAAAAAAAAAAAAAACAAGAACTATTTATTTGAGGAATTTGTGACATTTTAAAAGCCGTTGTTTTAGATCAGTAGTGTTGATTGAACTGTAAAAATTGATTTCTCTAGGTGAACATCAGTCTGACCGTTCTGAGTCTCCTGGCCTTCATCAACCCTCTTTATGTTTACCTACACTGTCGGCGTCAAGCAGCCCAGCGAGCCAGTTCCAACAAAAGTGCCTCTTCATAAGCCCTCTAGGCAAGGGGAATATCAACCTGACCTATGACTTTTAAAACTGGTTTCTATTTCTTATTAGATTTTCTTTTCAAAACATCAGAAAAAAATGGTGTAATGAAATATTTTACTAAACTTTCAATGCCCTGTTTTGCAGAGGTAGACACTTGACCCCATGATGGTATGCAGTATATAATCTTTGCTGATTATAGCTGAGGATAACTCATTATAACTCTTTACTCGTTTTTATACACATCCTGTGCCCCTGCGAGGACATCACCCAGTGTATAACTTAATAGAAAACTGTTGAATAGGAAACCGTTTCGCTGCGAAAAAAGTAAAAGACTATGAAAACAGATCGATCATAAAGCTAGAAATAACCATAAAGGGACCACCATAAAATATGTGAAATGACATGCATTTTTGACCAAGCATGGGAGAAATGTCTGCAAATGAATCTATCTTTTAGCAAATAACAATGTATCTTC
>NC_133376.1:10036654-10090795 GCF_049309525.1 Garra rufa
CTTAAATTTGCATTTATAGATTCAGAAGATGCTTTTATGCAGAACAACTATTTAGGGTATAATGTATGTTCTCCTTGCACTTGTTCATCCATGGATCTCATGTTTGTGTTGCCATAATTAATTAATGTGTGTTGTCCTTTTTCCATGCTATTTCTAGGTCCTGGCAGAGTTTACCTCGCCACAGTACCTGCATCCATTCTTCTTTCTTGTTGACTTTGCATTATTTTCTGACAATGGTCTGTCTGCTTCTGGGGTCTTGAGTTAGTACTCAGTAGAAAATGTTTTTTAGCCTTCATGTTTTTCCCAATTTCCATCTGTGCCTTGCACACCAACTTGGCCACGATGCCTAACATAAGTTTCCATGTTGTAGACAGGCAGGTTATTGCTAGTTTTCCCACTGTCCAACCTGCTGTTAGCAAATTTATACGACAATCTGCTGGTAGGAGTTTAATCATCCGTACCAACAGGCAACAATTTAATGCTGTTAGTTTCCTTAAGCAGTAGGTATGAATCATATCAGGGCCTGGTGTTGTTAAAATTGTCTGCCCTTCAACAAATAAAACATGTCTAAAATACAGACAAACAAATGATAAAGCTTGGCTTATTGAATATCAGGTCCCTTTCTACAAAAGCACTTTTTGTAAAATATATGATCACTGATCATAACCTAGATGTGCTCTGTTTGACAGAAACCTGGCTAAAACCAGATGATTACAAAAGGGGGAGGTGTTTCTACAATTTATAGCAATATTTTCAGTGTTTCTCAGAGAACGGGCTTCAAGTATAACTCATTTGAAATAATGGTGCTTCATATAACATTATCCAGAGAAACCAGTGTTAATGATAAATCCCCCATGACGTTTGTACTGGCTACTGTATACAGGCCACCAGGGCACCATACAGACTTTATTAAAGAATTTGCTGAATTTCAGATCTTAATAGTCTTAATAGTGGGTGATTTTAACATCCATGTTGATAATGAAAAATATGCATTGGGATCAGCATTTATAGACATTCTGAACTCTATTGGGGTTAGACAACTAGTGTCAGGACTTACTCATTGTACTATAGATTTAATACGGTCACATGGAATTTATGTTAATGGCGTTGAAATTCTGCAGCAAAGCGATGATATCTCGGTTCATTATCTAGTCTCGTGTATACTTCAGATAGCTAAAACTATAAATTCAACTCCTTGCTACAAACATGGTAGAACCATCACTTCTACCACAAAAGACTGCTTTGTAAGTAATCTTCCTGACTTATCTGAATTCCTCAGCATAATCAACAGAATAACTTGATGATGTAACAGAAACTATGGACTCTATTTTCTACCACTTGATATGGTTGCTCCTTTGCACTTAAGGAAGAATAGATACATAGATCCTCTTCTAAATATTATTAATTCGTTATTGTCATTAGCATATGTCACCAAAACATTCAAACTGCCTTTTATTAAGCCTCTCATTAAAAAACAACTTGACGCCAACAAATTAATTAATTACAGACCAATCTTGAATCTCCCTTTTCTGTCAAAGATACTCGAAAAGGTAGTATCCTTACAATTATGTTCCTTCTTACAAAAAAATGGTATCTGTGAGGATTTCCAGTCAGGTTTTAGACTGTGCTGTACTGTACTGAGACTGCTCTTATTAAAGTTACAAATGACCTGCTCTTATCATCTGATCATGGTTGAATCTTTCTATTAGTGCTACTGGATCTTAATGCTGCGTTTGACACTATTGACCACGACATTCTTTTGAATAGACTTGAAAATTATGGTGGTATTATTGGAAGTGCATTGACATAGTTCAAATCATACTTATCTGAGCTTCATCAATTCGTGGCAGTGAATGAATATATCACTCACAAGTGCGGTATGGAGTACCTCAAGGCTCAGTTCTAGGGTCATTACTTTTTACGCTTTACATGTTACCCTTGAGAGATATCATAAGGAAACACGGTGTTAGCTTTACTGTTATGCTGATACTACTCAGCTGTATAATTTTCCATGGCCCAGTGAAACATACCAATTTGAAAAACTAATGAAATGCATAGTTGATATAAAAAAAAACTGGATGACGAGTAACTTCTTACAGCTAAATTCTGAAAAAAAAAAAAAAACAGGTGTTAATTATTGGACCTAAAACCTCTGAATGTAATAACCTAAAAAATGTCTCTGTCAATTCCTCGTGATCAGTTAATAGGTGTGCTATTTGATAGCAATCTTTTCTTCGATTTCTAGCATTTGCAAAACCACATTTTTCCATCTCAAAAATATATAGAAATTACATCCTGTGCTCTCAATGTCAAATGCTGAAACGTTAGTTCATGACCTCAAAGATAGATTATTGTAATGCTCTATTGGGTGATTGTTCTGCACGCTTAATAAACAAAATCCAGCTGGTCCAAAATGCATCAGCGAGAGTTCTTACTAGAACCAGAAAGTATGACTATATTAGCCTGGATCTGGCAATACGGCACTGGCTCCCTATTAAATTGTGTAGATTTTAAAATCTTGCTAATTAAGCCCTTAATGGTTTAGCTCCTCAGTACTTGAGCGAGGTCTTATCACATTTTAGTCCCTCATATCCGCTGCATTCTCAAAACTCTGGCAATTTGATAACAGAATATCAAAATTAACTGCGGGCAGCAGATCATTTTCTTATTTAGCCTCTGGAACAATCTACCTAACACTGTTCGGGAGGCAGACACACTCTGTCAGTTTAAATCTAGATTAAAGACCCATCTCTTTAATCTGGCTTTCACATAGCACACTAACACATTTCAATTATTCAAATCCGTTCTTATTCCGAGGTCATCGTAGCCACCAGATCCAGTCTGTATCCAGATCAGATGGTCACTGCAGTCCCCTGGATCCAGTCCGTACCCAGCTAGCACCTAGAGACGAATCATCAGACCTCGTCACCTAGACAGCCATCGACGCAAGACCACGGGAACCTGATGAGTCCTCTGCAATCTTTGCTGCAACATGGAACAAACTGCTGGTTTCGTCTGGCCAGAGGAGAACTGGCCCTCCGACTGAGCCTGGTTTCTTCCAAGGTTTTTTTTTCTCCATTTCTGTCACCTGTGGAGTTTTGATTTCTTGCCACTGTTGCCTCTAGCTTGCTTAGTTGGGGACACTTAATTTCCAGCGATATCATACTGAGCTGGATGATGACATCACTGAATTCAACAATCAACTGCCTTTAACTGAAAATTGAACAAACAATACTGCATTATTGACACACTATTGTCCTGTTTAATACTGTGAAGTTGCTTTGACACAGCCTGTAGTTAAAAGCGCTATATAAATAAAGGTGACTTGATTTGGATGTCTGCTATTTTAAAGGTAACTGTCTCTATTGTGAGCAATTAGTGGATTTGTCTCAGATCTGTGGGTGTTCTCTTAAGGTGTCATGACTCTAAGTGGACATCTTTGAAAAAGAGTGAATTACTCATTTGGAGTCTTCTGTTCTTAGTGTATCTCAGCTGTTGTTGTGCTGCAAGCCTTAGCTGATCATACTAGGCCTTTAATTAGAGGCATTGTGTTACTTCAGTACTCCATTCTGTAGCTCAGCCATCCCACAAACACTTTTTAGCTTCCGTTTTCAGTATCCAGCATTTAAAAAAAAACACTTCATTACGATTTACAAATATATGGGAGATAAACCAGGGATTACAAAAAAAGGTTGATTATTTGCTCTCTGCCAACAGCTTGTACCACTAACTGTTCTCTCTCTGAAACACATTCCCTACATCTCTCTGCATCATTAATTATTCTGCGTCATAATGGCTTGAAATATGACAGGGACAGCGTTTGTATAAAAATAGAGACGTATGAATGAATAGACAGCAGATAGACAGATGAGGGAGGCAGTAAAAAATGGAGGTAAATATTAGTCAGCGTGACAAAGATGACAGAGTGATGATAAGGTTCTGCTCTCTATTAAGCGCACAGATCGTAGGAGTATACAGCTAAATTATTTATATAGAAAAACAAAACAAAAAATAGGCCAGATAGCTTAGTATAGAGGTAAACAGATTTGACATGGAGGGAGAACATTTTGTTGGGGTAGGACATTTTGTTTAAGGAAAGGAATTTCCTTAAATTACTTTTTTTTAACTATGATAATAAGTTATTACTTCACCATTTTCTTTTAGGAAACAAAAAGAAAAAACATGTTTCTATTATTTATAAATTAGATTTTTAGAGCTGTCAAGTGATTAAAATTTGTAACCTAATTAACCGCACATAACTTTTGGAAATTACGTTTTAAAAGACGATTTAAAGTCATTATTTTGTTAGATGAAAAAAGCATTGCGTATAAACATTATGAAAAAAACAAGGATTCTTGATTACATAAATATTGATAATAAATGAGTATTCATGTTCATATTTTCAATTGTGCAGATATTTGGGAAAAACTTCACTCTTGCTGTTGTGACATTGCTGAATTATAAATGAGTAAATGACAAATGACAAATATAATACTAAAAAACAAACAAAAACATTTTTAGCTATATGACGCAGTCAGCTGTCATCCTGCTTCATGTTCATCAGCAACTGCATGTAATGTAAGATGACATACACTAATAATTTAAAGAAGTTATTTTTTTCCGAAATGAATCACACCAAATGACCATGTTAAATTTGACAGCCCATAGTATGATATAGAAAACATAGTTGAAAAAGAACCCAGTTAAACAATTTAGTTGTAAAGCAGTTGTAGCTGTAAATAAACCCTGCATCCAGGGCAACAAGTGACAGTCTAGAATCTAAAACCACAGCTACCATTGGGATAAATAAGAGCCAGCTAAGGGTAAACTAAAAGTGTATGGCTATATCTGAAATGAAATGATCCCCTATACTCCACATTATTCCCCTTAATAAATCCACATAATAAGTGAATAAACAAATGAGCGGATTTGGACAAAGAGTGTACCAGTAGTTCTGCAAACGCCATCCTCTGGTGAGACACAGGAATTCACAGCCCTTTAGTTTACATCTGTTATACACTCCTAATTGAGGTGCATTTTGGGATTAAATGCTTGTACTTAATAATGTCCATTTAACAATCTACTATATAGAAGGGTAAAAAGGACGGATTTCAGACTCACCCTCTAAGTGCACCTATAAAGTTTTAATTGTCAAAATACTCCAAAAAGCTCATAGGTTAATAATCATGCTATCAAAGTGAGAAAACTTGCTAACTAGTCTGCTTTTTATACTCATTCTCTTGCAAACTTTTTTAACAAAAAACTTGCCAACTTGTACATTCACAAATCTCAAAGAAATAGTTTTGAAAGAGTAGTAGGAAGGGTCTGGGAACTAAAAACTCTGCATTACCGTTGAATCTCTATAATAAAAATAAAATGTCTGATTGCTAGAATCCCCTTGGATATGACCCTGCTTAGTGGTGGTGGCATTAAAATCATTTGATTGTAGTTTGCTTATAGTCTAAACTAAGCTTCTTACTTCTGACGACTGTATTTAGGTTTAAAATTTATAAAAGTTAGCCTCTTGATTATTATTCACAAGCAAATAGGTAAATCTTATTGTTGTTTTTATTGATTGAAACAAGGTGATGCCAACTTTTAGCCCAATTGCAGACAACCTGCACGGAAACACGTTGCTGTTGGCACAGAAATTACACACTTCAATTTTAAACTGTGACACAAATTCATGTTGTACATGAGTTGATCTGGTTGTCAAACTCTTTAAGAAGACACACATGTACAATACAAAGCTGAAAAACATGCTCATTATGATGAAACATTCGGAGTTGAGTTGCTCAGTACAGGTTGGCAACTGTCAAAGGACACACATATGAAGTGACATGCACACACAAGCATTTACACACTCTCCCCAAACCCGTCTGTTGCTCTTTAGAGCGTGTGTCACTGCCCCAAGTGGTGAGGGGGAGTGTGGTCATCTGTCTGATCTTGCCTCATGTATGTATGTCTGTGTGTGTGTGTGTGTGTGTGTGTGTGTGTGTGTGTGTGTGTGTGTGTGTGTGTGTGTGTGTGTGTGTGTCTGTGTGTGTGTGTGTGTGTGTGTGTGTGTGTGTGTGTGTGTGTGTGTGTGTGTGTGTTCCCCCACGGCCCCCTGTAGTGCTGAGAATGTGCAGTGATGAGTTAGCTGGTGGGCTAAGATTATTGTGCACAGTACGTAGCCTCAGGCTCGGCTGCGTTGTTTCTGCAAAGCACACTTAGAACAAAGGGCACGTATGACGAGGAGTGCCCTACTTCTGTGTGTATGGTTATGCAGGCTGTGTGTCCCATACCCCATGATCCCCTGCCCTAACCTTTGATTCTCAGTGATGAGTGAGCTTGTGGGTACAGATGAAACTGTGAAACTGTGTGTACTTGTGTGTGTATATGATATTCAGTGTTTGTCATGTGATATTTTATGAAGTTTTATGAAGAGAGAAAGAGTAGGAGTACAAGAACTGTAAAAAGTGTGCATATCTGTATATGCACATGATTGCATTTTGGCAGAGTGGATTGTGCGTGTGTACAATTTCAATATGGGGTTACGATTAAGAGAGACATAAAACCACTAGCTCAAGCTCAGTATAAGAAATCAATAAGAAAGTCCCCACAAAGATACAAAAACAAATGTGTGTGTTTGCATGTGTCATGACATGGGTACACAGGTGTGTGTGTACAGATGGGCTGCATCATGCTGAAGTTGGAGCGCACTGACCTCAGTCACGGTCAGGGAACAGAACTCTGACTCAGTGCAGCCCACACATGTGACACTTGCACACAAATGCATACATGAATATCTAACACTTATTTTAGACAACCATTTACACATGCAGCAGCTTTTTGTCTAAATATTTGGCTCTGGAAACCAAAAATTCTGCCTTACCACTAGTGCCTATAAAAATATTTTTTTATAAAATATATGTAAATATTCTGTTGTCTAGAATATTTATCGGTTATCTAGTAGGATCATTTGAGTGCTAGAATCCTCTTGGATATGATTTTATATTTAGAACGCTACTGGTATTGGATTATAAGAAGAGAATAAAGATTTTGGTTAGAAATATGATGCCTACTGCATCATATTTGATATACACAAAGTTCTAAAGCTTCTAAATTACCAACAAGATCAAAACTTTGTTGAAAAACCTGTATGCAGTCTTTTGCATACAATTATTGGGAGATACAGAGTGACAACTGATATTTATTTTATGTTAGTCTGCTATACTGCTATTTATATATATATATAAATAGTCTGCTATACATTTTTTACTATTTTTTATGCCAGGCTTTACAGGGCTAATATTCCACATTGCATTTATCCCATTGGAAATTTTTATTTTTTTATATTCAAAAAATAGGAAACATTCACAACAACAAGGACAGAGTTGTCTCCACAGCCTTATTGTTTCATATAGCAATCCTCATAATGTCATTTTATTGTTGATTACCACACACTTATATGGTTGGGATGAAAATTATGTATTGTGCATGTAACTAATCCTAATAGCATGCTCCAAGCGGGATTTAAACCAGCGTCAATCAGCAGTCAGTCATTAATATGCCTCTTGAGGCAAGGGGAGTGAGGTTGTGATGCATGTGTTTACACTATATGTTATGTATTCCACCTTCTAATGTATGAATTTAGGATAGATATGAAATATAGTGTGTCGCCGATAGAACACTTAACATTTTCTTTTCTTTTCTTTTATTTTTTTTTACAACAATGATGTTTCAGCCTGATGAAAAGAAACAACAATGGAGTGTCTTTAAAAACCATTTATGCAGAACTACTTCCTTCTGCCTGTCAGGATTTAGTCTGTTCGGTTCTGTCTTCCCAGTGTTTTTCCCCCCATGTTTCCCATTCATATGGTTTAATCCAAGCCTGAACCCCCGGACAAGATGGGGGTCTCTCCCGAGCCCCCGGACAAGATGGCCGCCGCACCTGAGTCTCCGCTGGTTCCGCCCAGCCTCCCAGAGTCTCCGCTGGTTCCGCCCAGCCCTCCAGTGACCGCGCCGCCAGAGTGCCCTCCAGTGACCGCGCCGCCAGAGCGCCCTCCAGTGACCGCACCGCCAGAGCGCCCTCCAGTGACCGCTCGCGCAGAGCCTGCTCTTCCAGAGTCTCCAGCGCACCCTCCTGCGCGCCCTCCAGAGCCGGCGTCGCCTCCAGCGCGCCCTCCAGAGCCGGCGCTTTCTCCAGCACGGCCTTCCGTGCTCTCCTGGGCGTGCTACGCCCTGGGTTCCCTCAAGAAATTTTTTTTGGGGGGGGCTACATCCCTCCTGGACTGTTTATCCGGCCATGTCTTCCTGAGCCCCCAGATTCGCCATGGCCTCCTGGACTGTTAATCCGGCCATGGCTTCCTGAGCCCCATGATCCGGCATGGCCTCCTGGACTGTTTACCCGGCCATGGCCTCCTGAGCCCCCAGATCCGCCATGGCCTCATGGACTGTTTGCCCGGCCATGGCCTCCTGAACCCCCTGATCCGCCATGGCCTCCTAGACTGTTTGCCCGGCCATGGTCCCCTGAACTCCCTGATCTGCCCTGGAGACCACCCTTGTATCCTGTGTCTCCTGTGTCTTGTGTTCCTGTTTAGCGGTCTCCAGGGCCCTCCCTCCCCTTTGGATGTTATTAGGCACGAGACGTGCCTTCGGGGAGGGGGGGGGGGGTGTCAGGATTTAGTCTGTTCTGTTCTGTCTTCCCAGTGTTTACCCCCCCATGTTTCCCATTCATATGGTTTAATCCTTGTCTCCCCCTTCTGGTTTTGTCTATTTTGGTTTAGTCTTGCCCATATTTGTATTTCCCCCTCGTTATCTTATCTCGTTTGTAACCACGCCCTGTTTGCTGTGTATAAAAGTATGTGTCTGCTCACTCCCCTTTGTCCGTCGATGATGTTACTTCGTGTTTTCCATCTGCTCCCGGATTTATGTTTGTTTTTCTTAAAGTGTTTTTGTTTGTATTCCGTTTCCCCGGCTTCTCTTTGGATCTCCACCACTTCACCTCCAATACATGACCCTGACACTGCCACGGATTCAAATCTAAATTTGACAGTTTAAAAGCTGAGACCAAGCCACCATTACTAATTCGAAAATGCCACTTTAGACCCAGTAACGAAGGACTGTTAGGTTGCTTGATTAAAAGCTTATTGTATTACTGTATTAAAATAAGTGTATGTGTAGTAGAGCAGTGTTTCTCAACTCCAGTCCTCGGGACCCACTGCTCTGCACATTTTGTATGTTTCTGAGTCTGACACACTCAGTTCAGTTCATGAATCTTTCTACTAATGAGCTGATGATCAAAATCAGGTGCCTTAAATGAGGAAGACATACAAAATGTGCAGAGCAGTGGGTCCCGAGGACTGGAGTTGAGAAACACTGTAGTAGAGTATTAAGAGAGAGAGATGGTCTGAGCGAGTGTGATTACCTGCACCTGACACAGCAATCATTCTTCAGCTCAATCTCATATTCACAATAAAACATTAGTTTGAATGTCTGCTGAGGAAAGCAATATCTTTGCTGTACTATCCTTTCATCTGTTAAGGGTGATTTCTGATGACAGTGCTTTTCAGTGCATTTGTTGCCTGTGTTTTTCAAGCTGTTGTTGAAAGTAAAAATGACTTTCTTTGTTTACAACAGCGTTGAGGTCTCTGTAGTCTCAGTTTCTTTCTATAGAGTTTTCACTTACATCACAATCTGGTCAATTAATTTGGTCAGTAGTTTGGCAGTCTACAGTACTCCAAATGTTTTTCCTGGTCTGACCAATTAGTACAGCCCAAAACATGGCAATAATTTACTATTTTCATCAGCAATAATCAGCAAAATATGTTTCGTTAGGTGCAAATTCCAGAAGAACTGGCCTAGGTGAGGCTGCTCTCGGCGGGTTCATGAACGCTGCACGGCCGCTAATGCCCTGGAGCTCACACCTCTGAAAATGCTTCAAATAGACGTTATCTTTATTAACAAATCACATTGTCTAAACAAATACATCCTTGCCTAAAAAAACTCTTAAAACTACATTCCGTGACACAAAAATATTATATTTTTTCATTTTATAGTGGATTTGGGCATCTGCCATGACACGCTGTAAGAAAAACTGCAAGCGGATGGATACAAAGGAAAGGAGGTGACGTGAGGCCAAGTATGGTGACCCATAGTCGGAATTTGTGCTCTGCATTTAACCGATTTAAGTGCGCACACACACACCATGAACACACACCCGGAGCAGTGGGCAGCCATATTGCTATTGCTGCGGCGCCCGGGGAGCAATTGGTGGTTTGGTGCCTTGCTAAAGGGACTCACCTCAGTCATGGTATTGAGGGTGGAGTGTCAAATCTGTCAAACAGTGACAAATTGGAGGACCATAAAGAACTGTTGTGTATATATATTTAAAATATTCCATGAAACGAAAAGGTAAATGCATACCTAACTTCCTTTAACAGTTGAAGTTGCTTCCAGTTTAGGTGACTTTACAGTTTTATATGACAGTTGTCAAGTGGGAGTCGAGCTTTCACTAAAGCTTATGCTTCCAGCTACTTATCACCATGGTTTCAAAAAGGATGTGAAAAGGGAAAAAAAAAAAAACACCATACTGTACATGCTCTGTCATAGGCTACTAAAACAATAAGCAATATTAAAAAGAAAATTTATAATTATAAGATAATAAGAGCCTGACAAAAATGTTAAAAGTTTTCACTAGTCAGAAAATCATAATTATATAATTCCATCATCATGTGAAAGACTATGATGTGAAAAATCATCTAAAAGCTATGTTGAAATTGATAAGAAAATTCCATTCGGATTCTTTAAGAATCCATTTTATGATTATGGTTTAGGCTAACAAATGCTTAATTTTTCTCTATGTATTTAGTGTATGTATTTTTGTATTTATACCTCTTTAAAAACAAAACTATAATTATCTGTCATAATTAAATACATTTACATTATAATCTTACTTGTCATACCTGTATTCGTACAAATTGTAATAATATCTGTCAAAAATTCTAGTTTTTTGTCCATTAATCTTATCTGTAGCCTACACACTGATTTCATAAATGAGGTTGTTGTATTCTAGCCTGTTTACTAATACGACTCTAGAGAAAAGAACAGTCATCTATGTAAAACAACCGTTAGAGTTATTTAGTCATCCCCCTCAATACACTCACTCAAACACACAGTCCGGTTTCCTCCCCCCACCTACGTGCAGTTCGCCCGCGCGCGCGTTACGTATGAGAGATTCCGTTGCTTCCCGCGTTCGTGGGCAGCCGGTGCTGGACTATAAACTCTCCCGGGGTGCGCGTTGCTCCTCAGTCGCAGTCGACTCGAGCACCAGAGCTGACCGTTAGAGCAGATAGCAGCTTGCGCTAAGGCTAACTCGCTCACGGTTTGGATTTTGGGATGGAAACTCGTGCGGCTGCGCGGAGCGCTCGCGTCTCCAGCACTCTTACCTTCAAGAGTAAGTACCAACTTTGTATTGTAATTATTAGTTCATGTTTAATGATTATGCACAATTTACTTTGAGGCACAATTCTAGATTCTACATTGTATACATTTAAAATATATATTTTAGTTATACTGTGCATAAATGTGTTACCGGTATATGCTTATGTTAGATAATTGCATGTTTAACGTTATATTGTGAATTTTACAAGCTGCAAACATAAATGTAAATGTAACAATAAATGTGTATTAAACAAATAGTGATAGTGATTACTTTGTTTGATACACATTTATTGGTAGCCTACATATTTCTATTTTATAAAATATACAACAAACAAATACATAAAAAATAAATGATATGCACAAATAAAGATTAATAATAAATATACAGTTCTGTACATGTGTACAAAAACTGGTATGCAGTTATGCAAAAAGGGATAATTTTCACATTAGTCTTGTGCAGTGGATTAGTACAGGGATGTGGAGTGACCAGGTCATGGGTCAGGTAATAGGAAAATCTTGTGCAGGCAACATGAATGCACACAACATGATTAATTCACGCCATGCGTGTCTTTAAGCGCCATGTTATTGTGTAGAGTCACCGATCCCAGTGAGGTTCCCTCTTAAATATTCATGAGCTGCAGTAATTGAATCAGGTTTGGTTTCACAAACCTAAAGTTAATCCGACCTTTTTGTTTCACGCACTCTTAGGCACTGTTCTATTCTGTCCTGGACAGTCTTTTCTAGAACTGCTTTCTTCAAGTGTTATATATCTGGATATTATTTAACCCAGCAATGATATATCAAATAGCAGCTGTTGTATTTAATCCGGCACAATATAGACAAAGTGTTTTCTCATGTCTGCATCACTCAAGAACTTTAAGAAGATGTGGAACATCTTCTGATCAAATGTAAACATAAACATAATGTTAAGTCAACCTTTTTCTTGCTCCCCAGGTGGTTTGTCTCTTTGGTTGGTGATATGGCTGTTGGCATGTCGCTGTGCACCGGGTCAGGCATGTCCCAGGTTGTGTGTATGCTACCATATGCCCATGACTGTGAGCTGTCAGTCTCAGAACTTCACTACTGTTCCTGCCGGTGTGCCCTACGACTCCCAGCGTGTTTTCTTGCAGAACAACCGTATCACTGAGCTCAGAGCTGACTCCTTTGGCTTCGAAACACAGGTAAGAGCGCATCTGTAAGTAAACATCATGCTGAATCTTTTAATGTGAAGATTTGTAGTAAGCAGAGATTTACCTTTGCCTTTACTTTCTAAATCCGCAGGTCCTATGGCTGTACTCCAATAACATCACATGGATCGAAGCAGGTGCATTCAGTAATCTGCGTGTACTAGAGGAACTAGATTTGAGTGACAACCCATCATTGCGCAGACTGGATGGGGGTGCGTTCAGGGGGCTGGAGCGCTTGCAGAGTCTACACATGCACCGCTGCCACTTAACCGAGCTGCCCGCTGACCTCTTCCACAAGCTCTACAGCTTGCAATTCCTCTACCTGCAAGAGAACCAACTGAGCCACCTTCCAGATGGCCTCTTTTCTGACCTGGTCAACCTCACCCACCTGTTCCTGCATGGCAATCGCATCCGTGTCCTGTCTGAAAATGCCTTCCGTGGCCTGGTGAATCTTGACCGCCTGTTGCTGCATGACAACCGCATCCGACAAGTCCATCGGCGAGCCTTCCGTGACCTGGGCAGACTGACCATCCTCTATCTCTTCAATAACACTCTGCAGGAGCTTCCAGGGCAGGTGTTGAAGGATACGTCCTCGGTGCAGTTTCTCAGGCTCAATGGTAACCCCTGGACCTGCGGCTGTGAAGCCAGGTCCCTATGGGAGTGGTTCCGCAAAGCTCGGATCTCCAGCTCAGACCTAACTTGCTCTTCACCAGCCCCTCGTAAAGGGCAGGACCTGAGGTTCCTGCGGGAGCTGGACTTCGCCCTCTGCCCTTTGCCTGACCCAGGATCCCTGGCTGGCACTACAACCACCACCTTCAGCACCAAGACCCGTTGGTGGTTCTCAAAGAACAAACCGGCATCATCATCCAAGAGCCACTTTCACAAGAGCAGTGAGACACTGAAGGCCTTTCCATTCACCTCTGTCAAACATCCCTCATCTTCATCATCCTCCTTCTCATCCAAGTATGATCTCACAGTGGAGGAGGCTGCCTTACCCAAACTAGAGCCTGAAGAGTACTGGGCAAACTATGGCAATGAGGATGCAGCCTCAGTCCCCTGTTTCGAACTTGAATGTCCACCAGGTTATGACTCTCCCATTCTCCCATCTTCCTCTTCGTCTTCACTTCTGTCCTTCCTCTTGCTCACAGCACTTACTCTCTTTTTTCACCTTCTCTTCGGCTGAGTTTTCCTTCTCCTTCTCTTCCTCTTCTTTTACGCTCCACTACCATTCTTCTGCAATCGGGCTTATGCTAATAAGTGCATAAAAGCAGCCATGTAGGAAAAGGTGACAAGACTGGCACACAACAACAGATTAAACACAACACACACTGTGCAATTCATACAGCACAACAGAGACAGGGCTACTGCATACATGCACTCCCAGCAGGCTTTGTAACACCACCTCAAGTAACGTCCTTCTCTGAAATCAGAGAACATAGGACAAGTAAAGAGACAAAGAGAAAAAGGGAGTGATGTGGAAAATAGACTAGAGGTAAATGTCAGAGATGGTGGGGAAAGTCTATACATGGAGAGAAAAACTCTCATGCTGACAAATGAAATTATGTCAGTTATCAATGATCATCACATCATCATGTAAATAGGAACATACACAGATTAGATTTACTTTTACAACAGGAGACTCAGTAGATTAGAGAGTAGATCTTTTTGTCTTTTTGGTGATTGTTGGATACAGATATCACAAATTGGCTCCAAAAAGTATGTAGACACATGCTACAATGTCCAAATTTCAAGAAGAACATTTTACAAAAACAGTTAATTAGTGTTAAAATTATAAAACAATGGAGATATTGTATTTGGATGCATTCTGATTGTCATAGTGAAATATGCATAGGTGAAGTGGTTAACTAAAAGCAGATACCACTTGCAGATGTAATAAAATGTTGGCGAGTGGTTTAAATGTCCAAATATTTTGGGGCCACTGTAAACAATAGGATGAACAGATAGCTAATGGAAGAACTGACAAACAAAGGCTGTCATAACTTGGTTTTAACAAATGAAAAACACTTAAGTGCTTTGCACTGTGTTAATCTGAGTTGTGCCAGGTACTTTGAGTATCAGGTGAAGTTAGGGCAGGAAGTCAATGTTTAATTCAACCTGAAGAACTCAGGAACCACTTGAGTTAAGAGATTTGTGTTTTCTCTGTGTGCAAGATATGTGTGTGCATAGTCTTTCTCTTACAGAAGAAAAACGTCAAACACAAACATGCCTTGTTTAAAAAAAATATTGTAAATGAAACCATCTTGAATAAATATTTATTATCAAGTGTTTTATTGAGTGATCTCTTGTTGCACTGTTTGATCTGCTGTGTGTGTGTGTGTGTGTGTGTGTGTGTGTGTGTGTGTGTGTGTGTGTGTGTGTGTGTGTGTGTGTGTGTGTGTGTGTGTGTGTGTGTGTTTAAGCATTAAGCATAATGGTAATGGAGAGGCAATTAGATATTTAAATCTTACCTCAGTGTTAAAATTGCTAAAATAGTTTTTAAGTCCTTAATAGGGTATTCAGTTAGCTGCCAATATGGATGTAAGAGACTATTTCACTTGGTTAATAAACACGGGCTAAAATTAATATACAGTATAAATGAATACAGTCATTTCTCTATTAATTTCTCACCTGACATGTCACTAGACAACACCCTTTAGCAAGACAAGTAATCTGAAACCCCTAGAAGCAAAGTGTGTTGCTCAGAGGATGCTCTTTCATAGCACATTGATGTTTAATTTAGGAATCAACTTTATCTCTGATGTTTTTCTATAAATTTAGAAATCAGAAATAAAATAAATTAGAAAAATAATAATAATAATAATAAAATAATAATTATATGAAAAGGTATAATAATGTAGATAGCACATGACAACCTGACCATTACAAAGAGACAGATAATAGATCATTTTTTGGGATAAACTGGAGACTTTAGCAAACTCTTCATTTACACTTTATTTAATCTCATTGCAACAACTGAGGTTTTAAATAGATCTTTCCTACGTCCATATGTGTGCTTACAATCTTTCAAAATAACTTGACTGGAAATTTCTCCTCTGAAGACGCACTTGCTCTATTCTCCTACAGAGTGCTGTTAGTTCTAGGCTTTCTGTTCGGCATTGTTCTGCTGTCTTATGTGTCAATCACTTGCATTCAGGCATTCATGAGCTGGCCATTCATTCATCTCTCGTTTCCTAAATCTCATCATCTCCTCATACGCTCTCTCCAGATGGTTCTGTTTGCATGGATGTGTGTTGGCGTGGCTGTGACGTGCATCATCATTTGTGTCATGCCTGAGAGAGTACAAATGTGTGTGCTTGTGCACAAGTGTAAATGTTCCATCTGCAAGATCATTAGCGCTATTATTTTAGGGGTGAACAGAATGTGGGGAGAGACTAAAAAAAGATCAAGTCTGAACCACAAATAAGATTTTGTTGCTGGGACAAATAAGGCTGTACTGAAGTAACAGTACTACCTGCCATAGCAAGTGAGTGCATCAGTATTAGACAGTGTAGTGTGTACACTACTGAGTGCAGATGTGAATATTTATCAAATGGAATATATACTAGTGAGTGCATTAGATGGAGTGTGTATTAGTGAATATACATCAGATGTAACATCACTAATGAATATGCATTATCAGTTGGAGTATACTGTTCATTCCTGAATATGCATCATATCGAGTGTACACTAGTGAACATTTATTAAATGAAGTACACACTAAATAACTTGGAGAGAGTGGCAGAAAAACATTATAGTGATACAGACACTCAGTTCTTCACAAAACTTTTTTTTTATTTTTATTTTTTAAATTGTGTATGATCCAGCAGGCCAACAAGATTTTATTAGACTTTTGCATTGTTGTACCCTGAGTATGAGTTGATGAATTCTGGCAGATGACAGGGTTTCATTATGCAAGTATAATTGATAAAAAATATTAATCTGTTTCATTGTCTGATGAACAATTACAGCAGGATGTTTATGGAAAGAAAAAGAAAACTGCAATAGCTGTTATATCAGGCAACTGAGGGTTGTGTCGTGTGAGTGTTTTAAGTAATTTATTATTTAAATGATATTGTTTTTATGATGTAGGATTTTAGAACTAGAATGGTTGTTAATGTTGTTTGTTATATATTTGTGTGTGTTAAAGAAGTTCTATTACGCCAAACAAATTTCACCTAAGAAAGACAATAAATACTACCTTGAACCTTAAACTTTGAACACTAGTTAGCACATTAGATGGACTATACACTAGTGAGTGAAATAGATGGAGTGAGAGCACAAGTGAGAGCGTTGGATGAAGTATACACTAAGGTGTGCATCAGATGTTAGTGTGCATTAGTGTTCACTAATAAGCTTATCAGATGAAGTGTACATTAGTTAATATGAATCAGATGCATATCAGTCATGTAGAATGAATGGAAGGATAAAGTGTGTGATATGAGGAGGGGGCCGGCGTGAATGAGTTGGGGTGATTAAGAGACTGCGTCAGCAGCGTGGGGGTCTGCATCTTTTCCCTCTCATCCCCACCAAACTTCTGTTCTGAACTAAAAATACGCCCTGCCAGAAGGCACCCAGAGAGGAAGACAGAATGTGTGTGTGAAGGACAGTTTGAATAAAGGTATCTGAAAATATTCTGAAAATAACTGTTTCAGTTTAACATATGGGAAATTGCTAGCTGGAGTGGCTTATTATTATTTTTTTTTTTGGGTAGTTTGCGTCAAGTGTCTATCATACATCACCATTCATTCATCACTCTCTCCAGATGAGTGCTAATCTGCACTATGTTTAATCATGTAGCTCACACTGATTAAATCAAATCTCTCTTTTTCTGTCCAACTCTATTTTTGACAGGCAAGTTTGTTCAGGCTTTAGCTGAGATCATCTCTCTGGCTCAGGGATCTGTGTGTAAACACACGGGTGGTTTATTTCCTGTTTGTCAGCAAGTACAAGAACATTCTGAGGTGTTCAGCCTCACTCCTGCTGATTTCTTTTACACTTTGCTCCTCCTCCTATCATTGCCTTCATTCACACATGTATCCATACTTTTCTGGCTGCACCTTGCCTTTTTTTAATGAATGGTCTGCCACCTTCTCTGATGGGACTACGAATGTTTGTCATCTCCATGTGGTAAGTCTAGCACACTGAGATGAACTCAGGTCAGGTGAGTGAGACAGTCTGCAGTCCTTTGCCCATCCCAGACAACAAAAAGATGAGGGACAGATTATGTTATATATATGATATTACTTTTTACTGCCACCTGTTGGCTGATCTAAACAATAGCTTGCTTTCAAGTAAAGAATGTGCAACATTGCTCACACCTGATTTAACATTTTCCAATGTACAGTTATCCAACATTTTAATAAAGTCTTCATGAGCACATGTGAAAAAAATACAACTTTATTTATTCAAACTAAAAGCAGTCTGACAAGTGTTGAAGTGTCTTTAAATACTCATTATAACAAATATTTAGGGTGCATTCATTTATATTTGTTCACACTATTTTCAACTGGACAAAACAAAATTAAGCAGCTTCTGGAACTCTTGAAATACGAATGATTCTCTTTGGAAACGTTTCATAAAATATTTAAAAACATGTTTTGTACAACAAACTGAGGAATGATTGTGTCACCAAAGTTTCTAGTGGCAAGATGAGTTTGTATCTTTCGTCTAGATACTGCACCTGTGTGTGTATGAGAAAGAGAGTGAGAGACAGAGAGAGAATATGATGTGTGTGGGTTTTAAGGCCAGAGAATAAAAGCTAGGGAGAAAAACAAGAAAAGGAACAAAAACTATAAATTATAATGAACACAAATTTCAAACAAGAGAGAGGAGAGGAGAAGAGAAATCAGTCTTACAACCCAATTTACATTCATGTAATAAGAATTCATTTCAGCCCAATGTCAACAACTACTGTATTTAAAGTTGAGCATTTAACAGACAGTATCTATCCAGAACATGATCTAACACTCTGATAAACATGAGAGAAGGACACATCTATACACACCTTCTCTTCAATCTCTTTGATTTGTCTTCTCTGCATGTCAATCTTATCTTCAAGTTCTCTGATCCTCTGTAAGTCAAATGATAAAGTACCAAATCATTCTTTAATAAATCACCAAATGAGATTCTTTCATTTAATGAAAGTTAATGAAGACAATCATTCACTTTAATTATGTGAAAGAGCAGCTTGGACAAGTTCTTTTTTGCAATTTTGTTTATCAACACATGCACAGATCCCAACCTGCTGCGCAGACTGGAGGAGCTCCATGCGCTGTTGTAGAACGAGCGTGTCAGCATGGCGACTCTGCCGCATGATCTGTCTCCGCACTGCATCCATCGACTCGGCCAGCTTCGCTCGCTGTCTGTCACTCAAACTCTCCCCCACACAACTGTCTGGATCCTGTTGTAGGGCAGCATATAATGTGGCCTCCAGCTCCTGCACTCTCTAAACATGACAAACAAACATGTAAACAATGGTTTATGACAAATAGCAATGAATTTGGCCATATTATGTGATGAAATTATTATTTTTTTATCTTTTAATGAATTTGCCATATACCTTTGGTCAAACTGACCAAACTGGCACTTGCCACAAACCTGGAACAAAATGATGTCCTGTCAGTTTTAAAAAGAAAATTAAGGTACCTTTTGTACAACGATTTTAAATTAACATTTTTAAAATGATTAATTCAGTGTAATCACTAAAAATACAGTACATTTGTTTTTACTTAACCATATAACTCTGTTATCAAATATATTGAAGAAAAATTAGCTAACAAATACACTTCCTGTGATCAATAACAATCACGCCAAATATAATTTAATCACATCACATGTTTCCAAGTGACAGCTTAATTAAGGTTACATCTGAAACACTATCAACCATTTTAGTGTTTTCATTTCATTAGAATCTTGGAATGACTTTATTTTGTTTAATTTTAATATTTATTTATTGCTTATTTTTAAATAATAAATGTGACACAATCTAGGAAAACCCAACACATGGTGAAATTTTACCTTTTTTGGTACCTTCATTTGAAGCTGGGTTCAAGCCCTAAGTCCAAAGCTTTAATGTAACAAAAGTTATGCCCATCTTAAACTTTCTCATAGCTATGATTTTTAGGAATGGAATTTTGAGGGAAATGTATTTAAAGTGAGACAGGTTTTTATGCTGGTTGGCTGGTTTTAGCTGGTTAACCAAGCTGGTTTTAGCTGGTCATAGCCTGGCCAGGCTGGGAAACCAGCTAAAACTAGCTACATTCAGCTTAAACCAACTAAGACCAGCCAACCAGCCTAGGCTGGTTTTAGCTGTTTTTTCAGCAGGGGCATCATTACACAAACAGACTACAGCTGTTTTACATTGTTTATCAGGAGCTTATAGTCTCTGAACTTTTAAACACCCCTTGTATGTTTAGATTGAATGAATAGTGGACCTTGTAGTTTACATTTAGAAAAGCGAGTGCAGCGCAACTGTTCGCGCACCTTTTCATATAACAGACTGTCATTTGACTCCTTTTTAGTAACTTCATCATCTGATCCTTAATCTCTGGATGTGAAATTGTCCATTATAACATTGTTTAGGGCACTACACATCACCAAGATTGAGCAGATTGAAACGAGTAAGTTTAAGTGAGCAGCTACAGTAGGCTACTTCAGACTGCATTGTTGCGCTCCGCCATCTCACAGTATTAATAAATAAATAAATACACCCTTGGGTGCTGTAGTTTACACAGGACTGTTGGGGAATGTGCACCGATACACCTTTATTAAATATCCCTGCTGAAAAAAACAGCTAAAACCAGCATAGGCTGGTTGGCTGGTTTTAGCTGGTCATAGCTGTTCAGCAGGCTGGTTTTAGAAGGGTTTTGGCCACTTTCAGGCTGGTCTTAGCTAGTCAGGCTGGGAGACCACCAGCTAAAGCCAGGCTGGGAGACCAGCTAAAACCAGCTAAGACCAGCCAACCAGCCTAGGCTGGTTTTAGCTGTTTTTATTTTTGGGATGTTACATGGTTTATTTTGGTAGGTTAACTGTTTTTGTGGTGTAAGAAACGGTTCTTAACATAAGAGAAAGATAGTAATTTCTGCTTGCTGCAATAAATCGCTATTTTTTTTTTTGCACTAAACAACTGGATTTTGCCAAGATATTTGCAGAGATGATAGACAAGATGTTTTAGAATAATAATTTAATCAAAACCTAATTTTGACAACAAAACAAAATGACATTCAACCTATTATTCGAATTTCCTCAAAATGTCGCAGCACGACATCCAACGGGGTTTACCAAATCGCATCACAAATATAATCAAATTACAGAAAAATATTTTATAAAAATATGCAAATATATGTATTTTGGCCAGTATATTTATTTTGTTTTATATTTGGCCTCTCTTGTGGTAAGCCACATTTATTTTACAGGCACACTGTTGAGAATAACATCTGTGAGAATAAAAGCAAAAACATCAGTAAAAGTATTCATGTATACTGATTGATTATAATTATCCAGCAGTATCCATTTACACTGCTACAGTATCCATTTCACTGCTACAGTACATTTGTTTTTACTTTCTCAATAACTGTTTTGTCAAACTTAACCATATAACTCTGTTATCAAATATATTGAAGAAAAATTAACTAACAAATACACTTCCTGTGATCAATAACAATCACGCCAAATATAATTTAATCACATCACATGTTTCCAAGTTAATCACAAAGTCCTACCAGTTGGGCCTGATCAAGAGCTTGCTTCCTGTAGTCTAGTTCCTCTTCCAGGAAACCTTTCTGTTTACTGAACAGCTCCTGTTGATAACATCAGTTCACCGCGGTCAAGACAGGAGCATACACAAATGATACATTTTTAATCAAGTGTCATCTATCACTAGGCCGGCTGTTAGAACAAACAGTACAACACATTCATCTCAGATGGCACGAGTGGATGTTCTCACCTTCTCATTCTCCAGATCAATCATTTTCTGTGTCAGCGCTGCCTCTGTGCTGTCAATCTGCTTCAGCCACTGGTCACATACACAAAACAACACAATAGAACTACTGACAAAATATAAGACATCTTTAAATGTTTTAGAGAATGAAAGAGATGATACCTTTTCACACAAGGACAGCACAGTGCCTGCTTGAATGACTGTCACCTGCTCCTCATTTCGCAAGTTCTACCAATGAAAAGTAAAGTGTTCATTGCAACTCTCTTTTTTAAGAAACAAGAGTAATAGGTGCACGTGCAATGACAAAAAAAAACATACCCCATTATCTCCAAGAATGTCAAGCTTTTTCATGAGGTCAGGAATGATGACATCCTAAACCAAACACACATGAAGATGAGGCCAACATATAGTATGTTATCACAAGTTACATATACAGCAATTGTACAGCAACTTATACTGCAACTTATTGTATTGAATATGAATTGTATAGTATAAAATATATTGTATTATTGTGTATATTTATATCAGTTGCTAAACTGACACCCTCCTTCAACTACACATTACTATAATTATATTATACAGTTTTAAATGGTTATATGCCAGTAGTGTGTGGGTTTTTACCTTGACACCCTCTTGCTGGCAGTGTAGCTGTAGGCTGCTGTTGTTTTCAGAGGCAGATATTTGCAGGTTAAAGGCAGGAGAACGGCGTTCCCTCTCCTATTGTTAAAAAAAAAAAAAAAAATGGTGGTGAAATATACAGAGAATGCATTTTCAGGGTGCAATAGTACCTGTAAAGAAACTGTTGTTTTAAATAGTTAAATAATTAAATATTTTGAGATTGTTTAACCAGAATTTAAATTTCTTCAGATTAACACAAAAGATAACTGTTAGATCAACATACAAAGGGTGGACATAAAGGTGGTCCATGCCTTTTTAAGCAATACAATAGCATAGTAAAATACGACTTAATTTTCTTTGTATATTTTCATCACACAAATGCTATTATATTCATGAGACTGGGAACATATATACACTATGTATTTATGATATTTTAATGTGTATTTTTGATCATTATTGAAGCACGACAGCACCACTCTTTGTACTGAATATTTACTTGCGGTGTAATTTTTTTAACTGTATAAAGGACCATTTAATAATAAAAGTTTCTTTACACACTATACACTTTTTTTTACATTTTTTTTGTAAATGCATGTAGTATGCATTTACGTGTCCAAAAACATTACATTTAGTTCACATTCAAGAATATTGTTTTAACATATATTATGAAAATATATTACCATATTTGAAAAAATGCTAAAGTGTACTTCTTTTTCACATGGGCAGTCCCTTTTTACTTGCATGAAAAGATTGGCAAGAATATTCTTTAAACATTTAGTATCTGTGTTTGAAACAACGTAAGGCTAGTGGTGACATTTTTGTCATTCATATACATCAGGATGCTTATAAAAGACTTCAACACACAGATGAGTCCATATCCCAATTGCAATGCACTTCACAATGCAATGGAACAACATTACGGTACAGAATGTATGCAAATACTATGAACATTGTTGAATATTGTATGTTCCTCTGTTGTAAGTTCCTCTATTGCACGTCGCTTTGGATAGTGTCTGCAAAATTCATAAATAAGTGCAGAAACCACTACCAGTCGCATTTCCTAATTAGAAGATCCATTTGTACAATATTAAGAATGTTCTAAGGTGTGTGTAAAATACAATACTTAAAAATAAATAAATAAGTAAATAAAATTGACTGTTGAAGGACAACAAACATTTTGTCAACATAAGGGTGAGTAAAAGATGACAGAATCAGTTTTAGAATATCATTTTAGTGAGCTGTCCCTTTAAGCACAGTTGTTTCAATGGAATTATTTATAAACCACATGCTTTGTGTCATTTCTGTTATCAAACACTGTGCACTTAATTACATGCAGTAATTTAAACTAGGAAAGTGCTCTTTCTCATTGGCAGCTTCAGTTAATGTATACTGTTGGATTTTGTAATTAAATAACATTCTCACAAATATTTCACAATAATCACACATGAAATATTCAACATTTCATAGATGTATAACATTCTACAAGCATACCAAAAAGAGTACGTAAGCCCACAAATGTGATGGCATGAATAATGATCTGCTGACCGAAAAGTTGACATTTATCCACAAATAAAAACACATGCAGGAGGTGTAGTCAAAAAGAAAAAAAAGATTGGTGAGGGGTTGTATTCAAATAAATTTTATTTCACTGAAACTTATAATTAACAAAAAGTAGTGATATAAATATACAATTCTTAAAACTGAAAAAAAAAAAACATTTAAAATGTTTATGAAAATATTTATAACAACATGAACACATAAAACTTAAAGCAGTGCCAGTTTTGTGTATGCAAGAGTTAAAATGGATTCATGTATGTAGACATGAGCTGGGTTTGGTCGCCCCTGTTTGCTGATGTGGGACCAAAACAGATTCTCTTACTTCCAGTTCTAGAATGCGGAATTCAAGCAGCTCATTCTGATCCAGGGTGTCTTGAACTTCTGAGCGTAATCGCATTTCACACTGCTCCAGCAATACTATCTACCACACACACACACACACACACACACACACACACACACACACACACACACACACACACACACACACACACACACACACACACACACACACACACACACACACACACAGAAACACACACCCGAAGAATGTTAATTGTTTATGTTTGAGTATATGTATATTAAAGGAAACGGAAGACAAAGACTGTACCTTTTCTCTGAGTTCCTGGTTCACCCTGAGAAGATTTTGCTTTTCCTCCACCCACTTTGAGTCCTGCATAACATAAACCCACATACAAACACACATACCACTACAAATTACACTACTAGTATATATCTAACACTTCTATTATCAGTAATCACACACAATCCACACTCTCATTTACTTCTGTCAACCAAAATAATCTTACATCAAATATCAAATAAGCAATCTTAAACATTGAGCTCAGCATAACCAAGAAACACATAGAGGAAAAAAATAAAATGAGAAATTAAAGACGGAGAAATGCTGAGATTTATTAGGCCGCATGCAGGTAAGTCTATTTCCATATTTTACAGGAAAGAAAAAAAAACCCAGAAAGGAAACACATGCAGAAACACAAGTGCAGGCTGACCAATGACAAACATATAATGTGAACCAACTGATCATTAAGCCAAAAATAGCTACGTTCAGAATAGCATACTATCATACTACTCTTACTATTTCTGCAGTATATAGTATGTATACTATGCACAGCATTCACATTTCCTTTTACAGTACAACATGGAAACAATGCATTTTGATTATCAATGTTCCAGTTTGATATCTAACTCTTTCTAGATTCTTTTTAGAGTTTGAACAAAAATGTATTTTTCCAAAATAACAGATGGGCGGCATTCACCTAATTAAACATGCAACACAATGAGGTCATGCATGAACACTGTTGCACACTACTGTTTAAAACTTTTAGCCAATGTTGAATAATTCATAGTTCTTTCACATACTATAATTAACTGTGCTGATTGCTAACATTGTCTTCTATGATGTGCGACACAAACAATTCAGTTAATTTTTAGTTATAAGAGGAAACTGGTTAAGCTTTTTGTGCTATATTCATCTTAATCATGTTTTTGCAAGTTTCTGCATTGCATAAATTCTCTTCCATAAATCCGACACAAACATGATTCATCTACAGTCTTAAAACAATCATTTTCATAACAAACACAGGATGTATGCGTATTTAATGTACAAAATCATGTTTGATATATTTAATGTATGTAACTATTATACTCTATTTACAAATATACCCAGTTTTGTACCATTTTTCAGAATTGTGGAGAGAACTAATGGGTGTTGAAATAGAGTGCAACAGTTCCAGAAGTAAAAATAAAAATTCTCTCTAGGGAAAATGATTTTTACTATTGTGTATTCTGAGGTTGTTAATTGATTGACATTGTATTAACAATTTTATTTTAAAATAACCATGTTTAACAGCATAATGTGCAGTGAGAAACTACTTTAACTATAATGCTATACAGAAAATTCCACCCATCAGAGAGTCATGGCAAGCAAACCACACCAAAGAAATGCTCTGCAAGAAATGCCCACTCCCATGAGGCATGTGAATAACGTAATTACATCTCCATACACTCTCTAAATACTTTTTATATTTGTATATCATGACCCTTTAAAAAACAGTAGGCAGTAAGCTAGTATTCCATTCCAAACAGTACACTCTTAGTTTTTGGTCAGTGGACAGGATATAGCACAACTAGTGTTAAGATAGGCTGTAAAAACAAGGTTATAGTATAAAAGGGAGATGGCAGGGCACAAGCAGCATGAATATGAAACGATTACACCATAATTAACTGTACTGATTGATTTGATTGAAAAAGCAAAGTAAAAAGCATTGGTCAAGCAAAGGAAATGTAAAGAAATACAAAAAATGTAAAGTATAACTGACAAAAACTGTACAGTATGACTGATCCTGTGGGGGAAGTCACATGATTTGGTGCCATATCCTCTCTGTGTAGCGCCAGCACACAAGCATGGCTGTCAGAAAGACAAGCAGCAAAGCCAATGTGACTGGAGTCAGGGGTGTCTTCTCCCCGCCCTCTTTCTTATTTACCTGCCCCTTCTCTGTCAAGCTCCGCTCCAGGTCGGCAATCCGTGCCTGACAGCCAATCAGCTCCGTCTGCAGCTGCTCCCGTGTCTGACGGACAGAGCACAGAGCCAATCAAAGAGCCAGCCTAGGGCATATGTACGCATAAACAGTCTGTATTGGCTTCTTTTGAATTTCAAAAGAATTCTAAATTACAAATGTTCTAAATTTTGGTAGTTTTTTTTTTTTTTTTTGAGGCAGGAATTTTCGGCCATGCTTGCTACAATGCTGGCTGTGATCAATAGATGAGAGGTATTTAAGTGTGGGTAAAGGAGATTCTGAAAAGGTCTTAAAATAATTTAAAATTGTATTGAAACATTGGTGCGATTTGATTCAGATCTAAAAATTATTAAAACAAACAAAAAAAAAGTGGTAAGAAAAAGGATCCTTCAGAATGTCCAGTGTTGGTGGGGTTAAACATGCGTCTGTGGAGTTGGCGTCAAGGGCCCTCACCCTGCAGTGTCTCTCAGGGTCCAAAGGCCCTGCAGTCTCCTGCAGAAGTGCGTAAGCTCGCTGCAATGCCTGGTACTCTCGTGTCAGCTGCCGAAAACGTAGCTCCGCCTCCTCCCGGGAAAAGCCCTGATGAATAACAAATGCAATTTTGTGTGTCACATTTGTTCAGCTGTAAAATATGATATCGTTTAACAAGACATTTTCCTACCCTCAAGTTGTTCCAAACCTGGAGGACTTTCTTTCTTCTGATAAACACAAAAGACTATATATTTGAAGAATGTTGGTAATCAGCAGTTTTGGTGGTGTGGAGTTTATACAGCACCAAGAAAATCATACAGGTTTGGAATGAAATGAGGGTGAGAAAGTGATATTAGAATTTTTATTTATAGGTGAACTATTATAAAAAAAAAGTAATTCTTGAAAATCAAAAACACAGCAATTTAAGACAACGTCTCAATCATATTTTGGTTATTACTGTGCTATCCATTTTTATGCCTACTGTTAGAAAATCTTTTTGAAGACAACATATTCTTTTTTGGGTCAACTACTCTTTTAAGACCAAGCACTGAATCAGGGTTGCATGACGTCATATAATTAATATGCATTTCAGATAGTTTGAATGCAATTGGTTTTCCAGAAAGATTTACACAGAAATTTCTTCTGCTTGTGTATCATAAGGCCCATTGTATTTAATACAATTGAAGTGCACTAATGTCTGTTATTATCAAGAATTTGCTACAAAGCAGCTTTACAGAAAATCATGATGCTTATGTTTATAATATCTTAATATCGTCATGCCTTATACAAATGTAGCACATATAACATATATCACATTTTCTATGTGTTTTATATGAACACACTGTATATATACAGTACACTCTTAAAAATAAAGGTGCTTTAAAAGGTTCTTTACAGCGATGCCATAGAAGAACCATTTTTGGCTCCACAAAGAACCATTCAGTCAAAGGTTCTTTAAAAGAAGCATTACTTTCTTACCTTTTTATAATCTGAAGAACCTTCTTTCACCACAAAGAACCTTTTGTGAAACAGAAAGGTTCTTCAGATGTTAAAGGTTCTTTATTGAACCATTTAAGCAAAAAAGGTCTGAAACTCCTTTATTTTTAAGCGTGTGATAATACCAAAGGCGTAGATTTCCTCTGGACATTGGTGGGGACCTATGACTCCACCAACCCCCCCCCCCCCCATCCCCTTTTTTCTTTTTTTCTTTTTTTTTGCTGCCGCCATCCTCACATGTATGTCACCCACACACCTTCTTGCGCGGGAAAAAAATCCACTGCATTTGGTGCTGCTTGTATCTGAACGCAGCCACAGCCTCTAACATGATAGCAGGGTAAGGCACAGCCAATTAAAATGTTCATATGTGTTTTGGGGGAGGGAGGACTCAAGGAGAGAATGTGATTTATCCCTTTCTGCGTGTCTAGGTTAATATTGACAGCGCAATTTTTTTTATTTTTTTTTTAAGTGGATTAAATTGTTGGTGGGGACATTTCAATGGTGGGAGGATATTGGTGGGGACACATCCCCTCCGTCCACCCTAAATCTACGCCCCTGGATAATACAGTTTACATTTTGCAACAATTAAACTAAAATCAAACTCAAAACGAATCAAATTTGTGCCTAATTTTCATGACATTTATTGAAGAAAATCTTATTACACTACAAGAACACTACAAGAACACATTGTTATAGGATCGTCTTCATTGTGCAGTTAATGACTCGCTTATAATCCCACTCCTCGTTAACTAGCTCTGGCTATCAGTAAACAACATGAAAAGGTAGGGGGCCACTTATGAACAAGAGAACAGCTGAGATGCCTCATCATAGTCCCTTGATAACAACACTTAACTGCATCTGACCAAATAACAAGCCTAATTCAAATGAATGCTTTGAATTAAACAAGCACTGTAGTTTGACACCATATTCACACTCTACCGGGCTGCCAAATTTATGAAATGAATATACAGACTACAGTTTTATACTGTCAGAAGATAATCAATTGTTAGTGTGGTAACAATTGTCATTGTACTGCTATGTGGCTGCTAAAATGTTTTTTCGTTGTATTGCTGTGGTTGCGTGTGGTTTATTGGTATATATGCTATGTGGTTGCTCACACTTGTGACCCGAGATTGTCATGGACAGTAAGTAAGTAGATGTACTAGGTTGTTGCTAGATTGTTTCTTACCTACTTAATAGAAATATAATAGATCATTTGATGTCTTACCCATCAAACATGCAGAGCAAGTTACACATACTAGCAAATCATAAATTTCGAAAGAGGTCGAAAAAAATATATCTTCTCAGGAACTTTGATAGACAGCACATGGAAAAAAAATATTTAAGAGAGAAACATAATCAATTCGGTAACACTTTCTATGAAGTCCCTATTTATAATACATTATGAGGGTATTTCTAAGGCATTATAATGACTGCATAATGCATTATAATAAACCTTATAATATGTTATATCATCTTATGAATACTCATAACAACAATTATAATACATTATAATACTTGAGTATTTGAGGCTATAACTTTTAAGATTATGATTATTTATAACACACATATTTAATCTACCTAATTTATAATGGACTATATCATATTACATTTTTTTTTTCATTTATATTATATTTTATTTTGATGGTGCCCTTATTCTACTGACTATAAGCAACTTTTCAACTACATGTCAACTAACACTCCTTAGAGTATTAGTAGACTTAGGTTAAGTTAGGCTAGGTAGAAGGTTTACATACTTGGAAAGTTACTTATAATCAGTTCGTCATTTGGGGAACCATCAAAATACAGTGTTAGCATATATTTTGCATACTATTACTAATAATTACTGTTAGATGAGATGCAGTTGCAGAGTTATTTATCAAAAGCTGTCTAAAGGGTACCATCAAAATAATCAAACTGATAATACAAATGTGTCATATTACACATTTATCTCATCTAATACCTGATCTTATGGCTCTTTGAGAAATATTATTATTATTACTTATAAGTGGTCTTTGTATGCTTTAAGTAAAGTGACATGAGAAACATGGCAAGATATGAGACTTATAATACGTTATAACTATGGAGGAGGTAATCATACTCTTAAAAGCTATAAATAAGCAAAACATTATAGTACATTAAAACTGTTCTTATGAATAACTCATAAGATGATACAACATATTATAAGGTTTTTATAATCCATTATAAATGTATTATAATGCCTAAAGAATACCCTTATAATGTATTGTAAATACAGGCTTTATAGAAAGTGTTACCATTAAGGTAAGACTTTACAATAAGATTTATTAATTAACTACATTAGTTAACATGCACTAAAAGAACCATACTTCTACAGAATTTATGGTCACTTTACATTAGGTGGCCTTAACTATGTTCTTACATTTAAATGAATCATTTGGTACATGTACTTATTGTCTACATACATGTTTTTACATTGTACTTTTCTTTTTTAAATTTGTAATTAATTTCTGTAATTACCACTGTTGAACCAACCCTTACACCCTAACCAACCCTTAAACCTACCCAAACCACCAAACCTGTCCCTAACCTTACCCATATCCCACCTTAATAGAAGCAAAAGTGTTTTGCAATGCAATATGACCACATTAAATACATTGTACTTATTTCTTGATGTAAGTACATAATAGTTAAGGCCATGTCTTATAAAGTGTGCCCGAAGAACTAAGATTTATTAATCTTAGTTAATGTTAAATTCAGCATTTACTAAGACATCATTAAAAGTTGTGTTTGGTAACATTACACTCTTAAAAATAAAGGTGCTTCACGATGCCATAGAAGAACCTTTTTGTCTAAATGGTTCCATTAAGAACCTTTAACATCTGAAGAACCTTTCTGTTTCACAAAAGGTTCTTTGTGCCAGATAAGGTTCTTCAGATTATAAAAGGGTAAGAAAGAAATGTCTCTTTAAAAAACTTTGACTAAATGGTTCTTTATGAAACCAAAAATGGTTCTTCTATGGCCTTTTGAAGCACCTTTATTTTTAAGAGTGTACATGAACAAACAATGTACAAATACTGCAATAAATATATTTTCATTGTTCGTCCATGTTAGTTAATAACTTAACTAATGTTAACAAATGACACCTTGTTGTAAAGTGTTACAGTTTTTTTTAACTGAAAAAAATACTGAAAAAAGTAAAGTTTACTGAAAAAGTTTTACTGATTTTTTTTTTTATTTATTAAAGAATCCTACAAAGGTAATCACGGTTTCCATTGAAAACTAGAGTAATGGCTGATGAAAATTCAGCTCTGAGAATAAATAACATTTTAAAATATTAAAATATAAAACAGTTCTTTTAAATTGCAATAATATTTCATAATATTACAGTTTTACTATTTTTTGATCAAGTAAATGCACCCTTGATGAGCATAAGAGACATCTTTCATAAACTTTCTTACTTTCCCCAAACTGAGCTGAGCTGCAAGAATGTGCAGGTATTAAGGTTAGTAAAATAATTTATTACATGACATACATCTTCAAGATCCTCTTCGGGGGTGGCAGGGGTGTGATCTGTGCGGTCGGTGTTATATGATGTCAGAGATGACGTTTCAGAATCGACAGATTCTTCATCAAATCCAAAATATGTCTCCACAACATGCCTCTAAAAAAGAAAGAAATCAGTACTTTAATATTATACATGGATTTGCATGAAACTAGTGTAATAAAATCACTAACCAATTATATCCAATTTAACTATCAGACAATATCCACAAGTATACCAAAAGTGTACAAGCTGCACAGTACAGTTTGACTCTCCTCACTTTTGTTTACATAGAGAAAAATCCACCCACAGGAATTATGTTGGTAATGCATGACCAGAAGTTCACCAGCTCAGAAACAGCAGTGCCATGGAAAAAATAATGTGAGTGATTTAACAGTAATATGACCCTTACCGTTTCTGCTTTTAAACCTTTTGAAAAAAAGTCCTACATTACTGTAAATGTTTATTTTTCACAACATGAGGGAGTCAAAATTATTGTCAGTACTACCCAAATATGCTGTGAAAACAGTGTGACTTGTTTTTAAATCCAGCTTAATCTTCAAAAAATGGACAGATGTCCTTTGAATACACTATGCAATTGCTCTTACCATCGTGTTTGTAGGTCATTTCCTGACAGCCAGAGAAATACAGACACACCAGAGCACACAGACACAGGAACATGGAGAGGTACAGCACCAGAAGGAAGTACTCTGGCATACTGGATGTGTCTATATATGCTTCTCAGTCCAGTGTCATGGTAAGCAGTATATCCCTTTAACCTCTCTAACCCGCATCTTCCTCAGTGTGCACAGGAAATGGCTGTTACAAATCCTACGTTACTGCAATGTCTTGATGTTTCTCTCTTGCGTGAATTTATAGTCAAGTCCACTGACTCCACCTCCATAGCAACGGTTCTTGAGAACGAACAACTAAATCCCACCCCACAGTGCTACAAACACACACACACACACACACACACACACACACACACACCCAGGTTTACTTGATTAAAATGAAAACATGCAGTACCACATACCGCATAAAGCTAATCATAATAAGGTATATATTAAATACTTTATATGTTAGATACCCAAACTCAAACTTTTTAGAATTTTAGAAGGGACAGTGACATTGCCACTGCCTTTATATACTTCTGTGTTGTAAAAATAGGGTTTTTATTTGATTGGATGACTGGCATAACCTTTTGGGCAAAAAGGAATTCAGAGAGTGTTTAAGTGATGTTAAGATTGTGAAAGCAAGAGAAAGAAAAAAGAACTTGGCTTGACTCAGGGGTCTCGAGAGGCCAATTAATCTGCCAATGTAACCAGCACACACATGCAAACACAAACACACACACACACTCCTCAGAGGAGACAGTTGCTTAGTGACAGTGTCCATATGCTTTAAGGAAAAGAGAAAGTAACTAGAGCAAAACTTCCATCAAAGAGACTCCTAATATGGTTCAAGATGATTCTATGAATGAGAGGATCAGCTCACCTTGGGCAACTTGATGTTTTTTCGCCTGTTCTTTTTGTTGATTATCAGTCTGTCCCGTTCCTGAAAGCACATCCAGTGAGTTTCTTTTCACATTGAATCACGTGTGTTACAGTCCAACTAGTTTACACTACCGTTCAAAAGTTATGTTTTTGAAAGTCTCATATTTACCTATCTCTTATTTATCATTTACTTAATAAAATAATGATAAATATTACTGTAATATAATATATACAACTTTTGAATGGTTGTGTATGTAAACATTGTCACATGCAATACTGCTAATATCAGCATGAATGTTAACAGAAGTCATGAGGGAGAAGAAGAGAAAATGAGAGTGATGCTGTAATTCATTTCTAATTAGGCTTTGCCTTAATGAAGTAAACAAACTAATTAACAAACACAGCACTGATTACCAAACACAAATAATTACAGGGTGAGACCAATTAGAGAATAAGCACACACAGTACACACACACTGACACAAACACAAGAGACACACATGCACAGATTATAAAGCTAAAAACCAGGCAAGGACACAGAATATGTTCCTGGAAATATATTTAAAGATAAAATGTGTAAGATAAAACAATGCTGTGTAAGTGGGGGGAAATAACAAACAAGTGCATCTATTTTGTTATCAGAAATTGCCTTTCATGTAGTGTGTAATATACAGTAGTCGTTTGAGAATGTAAAAGATCTGCAAAGTTTCAAAGATCAAAGTGCATGATAAATAGAGTTTCTTTCATAAAATGAAAGAACCGATTGTGAACTGGCTTAAACAAGTCATCAGTAATTTCAGTCTGACTTCCTGCACAAACCTACGTAAGCTTCTAACAAATTTGCATAATGGCCTTTATTGGCTGCCATGTGTAACAGACATTATTTTCTGTGCTGTGAAAGTGTAACCACTTTGCATGTACTCCATAAGGATGAAGACTGAAGAGTCAGTTAAAATTCATGATACACTGACACAGCAGTATAACTCAAACCTTTTGTTGTGTTCCTGTCCCCAAAAACCTCCACATGTATCGGCCTAGAACACTGTCCAACACTCATTAGCTGCTCTGTCAGTTCTTTATCATCAGTTAGGAACCTAGGTGTGCTATTTGATAGCAATCTTGCCTTCGAAAGCCACATTTCTAGCATTTGTAAAACCACATTTTCCCATCTCAAAAATATATTTAAATTACGACCTATGCTCTCATGTCAAAAGCAGAATGTTAATTCATGCGTTCACGACCTCAAGGTTACGACCTCATATTATTGTAAAGGCCTTTTGGGTGGTAGTGACACACTATTAATAAACTCCAGCTGGTCCAAAATGCAGCAGCTAGAACCAAGAAGTACGACCATATTATCCTGGTTCTGTCAACACTGCACTAGCTCCCTATTAAACATTGTATTTTACAATCCTGCTAATTAACTATAAAGCCCTGAATGGTTTAGCACCTCAGTATTTGAGCTAGGGCTGCAGGATTATGACAAAAATCATAATTCAACAAAAATCATAAAATTGATTATTCCCTTGAAATTGTATTTGTGATTATTAATTACAGTTATCACAATTTACTTTGATTGATGTTTTAAATTGCTTTATACCATTGTTTGAAGCAACTCAATGCCATAATTTTACATAAAAACAAACAAAACAAGCTGAAAACACTCCTTCCTGAAAAACTTTTATTGCTTTTCTCAATGCCTCAAATGTCAACAATAAATAAGTTTGGTTTCTCTAAATAAAACAGTGCAAATATGTACAAATTCATGTTGCGATTAATTGATAATGCTTTTATTACGGTATACGGTATAACTAAACATTTAAATACAATAAAGCAATACACAAAAAATGCATAAAGTAAAAATTACACAGATTAAAGTGCAAAAGAATTATAAAAACCAACAGGTATTACTTTACAGTAAGATCTCATTATTTAACCTTAGTTAATGCATTAATATTCTCAATGAGCTATAGCTTCATTTGCTACAGAAGTAAAAAATACAACTCTTAGTTCATGTTAGCTCAATAAATAACACGGGTACAACTTTTGATTTTAACAATTTTTATTAAATATTGGAATTACCTAAGATTAATGAGTGTTTAGAAGAATTTTTCATTGTCAGTTTATGTTAACTAGTGAATTAACTAATGTTAACTAATGAAGCCCTAATGTAGAGTTTGACTGAACAATAAAGAATCAAAACACTTTCAAACAATATCCAGGGTATGTTGTATTGCAGATTAAAATGTTAGAAAGTTTGAAAATAATTAGCCTATTAAGCCTAAATATTTAAGTATTTGACCCTGTGATGAACACCATAGCAAATACACAAATCTGAATGGCTATTTGGCTAATGAATGGACTCCATAGGACGAAATATTAGGCTTATATGAGGCTCTTTTTACAACTAGAAGGTTAATATTGTTTTTCTCTTGCGACAAAACAACGAATTAGACGTGCATTTATATGGAAATATGCTTTAGGAGCTATCCATCTTTACACTCCTCGCATTCGGAGAACGACACCTCTTGACTGGCAAGACGGCCGCGAGCGGAAACTCTAACAGTGAAAGTGAGTTGTTCAAAAACTTCCTTTTTAGTAAACTCTGTGTACACAAACAATGTTCTCAATGCTCGAGTTCATGTGTAGAGACCCAGGCAATACTTCAAGCAAAGATTCATGGTGTGTCGAGCCTTAGTGTTGTAAAAATATTTATTTTGATGCGCTCAAAGTTATGCCCCTAGAACTCCCATTCACGGGCCATTGACCACAAAACGAAATCACGGTCAATCTCAAAAAACGGCTCGTTTGTCGTAATTGTGCTTTTAGATATAAGTTTGTCTCGTTTACAGTAAAAAAACAGCCCAGGTTGCATTTTGGCAATAGTTATCCTTTAATTAGGTCAACCGGATCCGGGGACACTTCCCTCAACACCCGATGTACATGTTACATCGTTAAAAAAATGGCACCTACACTAACATTAGTCTGTCTCTTTCTAATTCCGAGGTCAACGTAGCCACCAGATCCAGACTGTATCCAGATCAGATAGTCACTGTAGTCACCCAGAACCAGTCCAGATGATGGATCAGCACCTATAAACAACCTCTATAGCCCTGAATGTCAGCAGAGACCATGTCAACTAGTTAAGCCCCAGAGATAGATCCCCTCTGAAGACCTTGTCAACTAGACATCATCGGGAAAAGACCATGGGAACCAGATAAGTCCTCTGCACAATCTGACTTTGTTGCAGCCTAGAATTAAACTGCTGGTTTCATCTAGCCAGAGGAGAACGGAACACTATCTGACACACTATTTTCTTGTTAATACTGTAAAGCTGCTTTGACCCAATCAAAAAGCACTATATAAATAATGGTGACTTGACTTGACTATTACCTATGCTGATGTAAATATCAACATGTGTGTGTTTATGGCTCACAGAAACAAACCTGCATGAGCTCATCTATAACGCCACGCTGCTCGCTGATTTGCAAGCGCAGATACTCGACTTCCTGTTGCTCGTGGGCTTGACTCAAGTCCGTTAGAGAGGTATGTCTCTTCAGCCCACCTGGCTGCACATTCTGCTGGGATTTCTCTTTCTGAGGAAACACAGCAACAGAGATTTACTCTATAAACATTGTGTGTTTAAGTACAAATGTAACATATGTTAAATGTTTATTAAATAATTCTAAATAAAATGCTTAACAAAAAGTAATAACTTCTTTCACATTTGAAATAAATGTTCTTTTCTGATGACATAACACTGGCTGAGACTGAGATCAGTTTTTCTTTTAACAGCACACCTGTTCCGCACTCTCTCTGCTGAGTGTCTTCAGTTTGTCCTCCATGCGCTGTAAAGTCTGCTGCAGCTCTTCAGTCTTTTTATTTAGCCGTTTATTCTTCTCCATGAGAGGCTTTATTTCTGCATCTGTTTCTCGCACTCGTTTCAGCTGTGCAACAGAGAGAGACTGATCTACATATACAATGCAAGACATTTGTACTAAACTCCAATTTTCATCAGGATTTAACGAATATTATCCTACTGATTTTTACAACACAAAATACTAATCTTTTGAGAACAGTGGCTTTAGTGGGTGAGAGCAGGTCAACAGACAAAAAGATAATGCCAAATGCAAACGATAAAATACAACTAACCATATAATCACTCATTGACAAATTAACAAAGGAGAAAATGCAGGTTAAATAAAATATATAATACATTTAATGCAGGTTTGGTACTTGATATAAAATCTGTGTCCTGAAATAAGCTGAAAACTAAAGACATTGTTCCCAATAATCCCTCATTATTACAGTTAAAAAACTGTTGCAATCAAATGCAATTTTACTGTAAAATATTTTAACAGTAATGCAAAAAGGGTGGTTTGTGTTTTTAGTTAATTGTTTAGTTAATGTTTTAATGCATTTTTTAAAACCTATTTCTAATTTACCTTTACTTCCTAAATTTAGGTACATGCTAATCTAATAAAGAATAACTTGTTTGAGCAATTTTACAAAGTACTTTGGCATATTAACATTCACTTAATGAAATATTCTATTATAAATTGTAAAATATAATAAAAACTAAAAAAGTTGTCAGTATTTTTACACTGGATGTTTGGCAACCACAGTTTCCATTTTACTGTCAACTACTCAGACAATATCCTATTAGATCAATTTCTATATGATTTTGTCTTTAGTTTGTTGAGAGTTTGTGTATGTATATGTACCAGTTCATTTCTCTCATCTGACAATAGGGTGTTTCTGTCCTCTAGTTTCCTGATGACTGCCTGCAGCTCAGCAATCTTCAGCTGAAATCTGCGTACATCTTTCTCATCCACGTCCTATGAATGGATAAATATACTTTATTGTGTGATGGTAAAGTGCAGCGTGCAGGAGAAAGTTCTCTGAAATGTTCCTGATGATATAAAAGCTTTTTGTCAGCCATTTCTGATCACAGAACAGAACAAACCTGGTTACTGACAGAGTCTGTGTTTTCCCCAAGAGACGGCGCCACCTCTCTCTTTGGACTCCCATAATGCCGCTCTGATTCCTCTTTCTGCAGCAGTAGACGCTGTGTCTGTCCCGCCTGTACACCTAGCTCTTTTTCCAGTGACTGCACCACACGATCTCTGCTCTTCAACTCGTCCATCTGACACAAACACAAACAAACATTTGAGTACATGCTTTTTGTGGTCCATTTTACAAAATGTCCTTCCTTCAGGTCTAGCTGCTGTATTGATAGCAAAAATAGCAACTCCTAAGGTAACTCCTAGTAATGCACTGATATTAAAACTTCAAAAGTTTTGGGCCAGTAAGATTTTTGTTTTTAGACATTCATAGTGTTACAAAAGATTTCTATTTCAAATAAATGCTGTTATTTTTAACTTTCTATTCACGAAAGGATCCTGTAAAAAGGCATAGTTTTCATGAAAATATGAAGCAGTACAACTATCTTCAACATTGAGAAATGTTTCTTGAGCACCGAATCAACATATTAGAATGATTTTTGAGGGATCACTTGACACTGAAGACTGAAGTTATGAACAGGAGTACATTTTATCATAAATGTTAAAATATATTCAAATAGAAAACAGATATTTTAAATTATAATAATATTAAACAATATTTATTGTAAAAATAAGAGACACAAACAAAAAAAAATAAAATACTGACCCCAGTCCTTTGAATGGTAGTGTACATAAACTGTGTTTAAAAATTTGTGTATATTAAAAATAAGCTTTTGGTTCGGCCAATGTATGTACCAATAATTCATTTTTTGTTACATTTTATCAAATGTATAATTTACTTATTTTCATGGCAACCAGATCACTATTTTTTTTTTTTTTTGAGACTGAGACATTTGCATTTACATAGACATTTAGCAGACGCTTTTATCCAAAGTGACTTACAAAAGAGGACAATGGAAGCAATCAAAAACAACAAAAGAGCAATAACATGTAAGTGCTATGACTAGTCACATTTAGCCTAACGCAGTACACATCAAGGGTTTTTAAATTATATAATAAATAAAAAGACAATAGATGGAATAAAAAAAGAAAAAGCAAGCTAGTCTTAGAGGCTTAATAATGGATAGATAGAATACAACAAGAACAGAGAAGCTAGTGTTTGTTAGTTTTTTTTTTTTTTTTTTTAAAGAAAACAAGCAGTTAGTAAATTAATAGAGAATAAGTCCAAAAGGGCAAGTTTTTTAGAATAGAATTAGACTAAAGGGTGCTAGAGTTAGAGGTTAAAATAAAGATAAAAGAGATGTGTTTTAGCTGATTCTTGAAGATGGCTAAGGACTCAGCTGTTTGGATTTAGTGGGCAGATCATTCCACCAGAAGGGTACATTTAATGTGAAAGTCTGTGAAAGTGATTTTGTGCCTCTTTGGGATGGCACAATAATGCGCTGTTCACTTGCAGAACGCAAACTTCTAGACGGCACATAAGTCTGAAGTAATGAATTTAGGTAAAGGGATGCGTTGGTTTTGTAGGCAAACATTAAAGCCTTGAATTTTATGCGAGCAGCTACTGGTAGCCAGTGCAAATTGATGAAGAGAGGTATGACAAGCATTATTTTCGGCTCATTAAAAATAATAATTTTAAGGGCTTTTATATATTAACATCAATTGATGTTTGAAAGGTGATGCATGTCAATATATGTATACTTTTTAAATTTAAGCTTAATACACAAAGACAACTATTTATGTATTGTAAGTATAAACATTTGTAGGTTGGTTTCCCCAAAAGGTGTAAACACTGTCTCTTTGATCTGGAGCAGCCACACTGATTTCACCAATGGCTTGAGATTGGAGTGGGACTACAAGACCTTTTTTTTACGATTTCTATGTGGGGACGTTCACCTGAACTTTTTTAAATGTCTCCATCCTTCTTACCAGCCTCCGGATTTCTCTCTCACTCTCACGTTTGATTCTCTGGATCTCCTCCTGATGAGCTTGATGGGCCACTCTGAGATCAGCAGCTTTGGCTCTATCCGCCTGCACGGCATTGGACAGCGCCTCCTCTGCCTGACGCCGTGACGTCTTCGCCTCCTGCAGCTCCTGCGCAAGCCTGAGTCTCTCTGCCTCATAGCTCCTGCGGGCCTCCTCTCGTGCCTCCTCCTTCAGGGCATTACGTAGCTCACTGCTAGCTCCGTCCCGTAAAATACACACCAGCGCCTGAAGCCGTGCCAGTTCTGTCTCACGGAGACGTGCCGCCCGGGCCAACTCGGCCTCGTGTTGCCGGGATAGGCTCTCTCTTGTAGCTGCCACTTCTCGCTGCTTTTCCTCATGGAGCTTGACACGGAGCTCAGTGAGAGCGACTGAGTGCTTGTGCTGCTCCGTCTCTCGTTGGCCCCGTAACTCTTGCAAACGTTCCCGTAATTTACCCACCTGCAAATTGAGAGACAAAGTGTGTACACTGACTTATATCATTCTAAAAGGTGAACATAAGTGTTCACTTTAAAATTCTCATAATGCCACAAGTTCACAGATGAATTTCTATTTTCACCAATGAATGTCTTCAAGTCTGTGATTACCAAATAATATATTATTAAAATAAGGTATTATTAAAAACATTTTATTGAGATACATTAGGTCACCTTAAAATAATGTGTTAAGCTGAACTATTTTAGAGCCTCAGATCTACAGTACATACATTGCAGAGTAAAGCAACCTGATGAGCATAAATGAGTCAGATACCTAGACTCTTAAAAATAAAGGTGCTTCATAATGCCATAGAAGAACCTTTTTTGTTTAAATGATTCCACAAACATCTGAAGAACCTTTCTGTTTCCCAAAATGTTGTTTGTGGTGAAAGAAGGTTCTTCAAAAAAGGTAAGAAAGAGATGGTTCTTTAAAGAACCCTTTGACCGAATGGTTGTTTGTGGAACCAAAAATGGTTATTCTATGGCATCACTGTGAGGAACCTTTCAAGCACCTTTATTTTTAACAGTGTAGGTTTCATTTCAAACATGATGAGATAATTAGATATTATGCTGACTGCAGCTGGAACAGGCTTCCAGAAGTCAGATGTACCCCAAAGGTTTCCAAGTCCAGACTGAAGCACTGTTTTTCCCTGTGATCTTACTTGTTGGTAAGTTTGCACCAAATTCCGTAAATCCAAATGAATTAACTCTAGACTGAAATCTGATTTATGTTTTCTTTTACATGTGCATTACATGTATTCTGAGCAAAACCCAGTCACCACACTAATGACTGGAGAAAGCCATCGCGATGTCCCTGGAGCAACCGTGAGTATAATTTTCATTTTGCCTTGGTGACATACCTAAAAGGAAGGCTGACAAACATTGCAGAATAGCTTTTTTTAGTAAATATTTCGAAAATATTGTCTCCTTCTCTGACCAAAATAGTGTACATAAAACGCATGTAAACAGATCTTATAATAGAAGTTTCTAGTAAACAAACAGATAACGGAAATGCGCATATGCTCAAGTTACTTTTGAAGAGAGACTTATTTAAGCATTCACATGCTTATTTTTTCCTATCAATCAGATTATTTCAGACATACATCACCCCTTTCAATCCCATTTCATTCGAATCAAGCTCAGACAGATTGAGATTGAGGTGTTTAAATAAAGGTGCTTGAATTTGATTACTAACAGATTATTTTGGTGCATGTAAATGTTAACTACTGATCTCACTCCTTTTATACATAGTTTTACACATCATTTATTTCAATTGATTATTTTATTGTTGATTTCCAAGTTTTATTTCATTTTATGTTCTCAAATGATTTAAAAAAAAAAATATAACAACGATTTGTGTGTGAAAGGTGTTGTAAAATTAACTTGCCTTGTATAGAGTAGGGCACAACTAGAAAACGTATACTGACTATAAAAATGTCCATTACTCTCCCAGACATCCATCTTGTTCTAAATTTACTGACTGGATTTGTGCCTAGCTCTTTGGCATTTGGCACATATTCTCCGGATTTTGTTTCCACCATTAGCAAATGTCTTCATATTCCGTCAATATTTTATAACCTTCAGGGTTTTAAAATGGTTTAGAGAGAGGGACAAAATGTAGTGAGCAAGCAATGAGCTTGAAGGAATAAAATGTACTGGTTTTGAATTACAATAATCCCTGTGGAAAAACTTGATTTATTTTACCAGATCTAAAACAGAATAATAAAATAAATTTGCATCATTTTATCATCTGAAAAAAATCCTGTTAACGCCATAAACTGCCACATTTGTCCTGGCTTTCCAGCAATGTTAAGCTGTCCCATTGTTTGACGCTTCCAAAGGGTGTGGTGTGTTTTCTTCTCTACTCATTATGCCCATGAAGCAATCACTGGCACACATTACTGCTCAGACTGGTAATGGATTTTGGGATATATGATTCATGACAAGATAAATCTTCTGAACCAGTTTAGATGTTTGTAGCCTGAACAGCAAGAAGAATGCACACAAATCTTATTTAAACCACATTTATACATGGTTTACAATCTGATTCCAGTTTTACAACGGGTTTTAGGAATCGTGATTCAGTCCGATTACATGTTAATAGCTCAGACAACGTTTTCTGGTTCACAGTGAAAATCATAAACATGAGCAGCTTGCAAATTTTTCTCTTTTCTAAATCATGACTTATGTCTTCTGGCATTGTGCTGGTACTTAAGTCATTACTATGGCAACTGATGTACTGCATACTAACAACTAAAAAAAAATAATCCATGCCATCAAACATCTTTGAAATTTTGTAATTACTTCTATTGTCTTTGACATATGGTTTAAGTGTGTAATGCTATTTCTATTGAAATATGTCATGTATTTAAATATATTTGTAATAACACATTTATAATGATGAAGTACTGAATAGCATTACAATAAAATTATAAATACTTTACTAAGCCAATATGTTAAACATAAATATATATGCATTTTCTTAACACAAGACTATTAAACACAAGACATTTTATTATCTCCAATTGCAATTTTTAAAAATACACTTTTAGGAATTGAAGTACTCTTAGTGTACATAATCAAATTTGGTGCAGTGTAAACAAAGGCAGTAGATGGGCATACCTTGCCTCTTTCCTGTTGCAGTTCATTTTGCAAGTCACTTAATCGGCTCCTCAGCTCTTCATTGGATGTCTGTAGAGTTTCTACTTCCTGTTTTCCTCTGCTTTTTTTGGGGGGTGGGGCCGAGGTGGGCGTAGTTGCAGCCATCCTTCCCAAATGGTGATTTACCAGTCAAATCCACACTTCCACAATCAAATCTCACTCTAAACCTTTTAAAACACTGAAAATCGACCACACCGTCACCGGCATCTTCCTCTTCTCCTGAAAGAGAAAGGATCAGTCTGTGAGTTCAACATCCAAACTGACTGCACACACAGTTGTTCCACTCAGTAAGAATGAGGGTGTTGCCCTTACAAATGCTCACAGACTACAGTTAACACAAACAATCTTACACACACTGGTCTGAACACTCACTTGTGCCATTTGCTCACTGGAATTTGGCTCCAATGTATTTAGCATGTTTGTGCTTCCATCTAGTGGTGTCTCATGGTACTACGTGACAATAGCAGCAATATTCACTACATACAGTATATGACCAAAATTAGTAGTCAACCAACCACTGTGTATTGTTGTTATTGTGTGTATGACCATATACATATAGTTGACATATAAAGGACAGGTCCTACAGCACATCAGGAAAAAGCTCGGAGGGCTTTTTATGCAATGAAGTCATGATGTGTTCAATTAAAACTACTCATGGATTAAATTATATAATTCAATAATAAAACCAATTCCTTTTAAATTTGGGGACCAGTCCAAAATTTGGATAAAACTTCAATAGAAATACTACAACTAGAAACTGTAAACACATTTTAGGGCTCCACAGAGGCACGTCCAATGACGCCTGTAGAGCTGAATTATGCTTATGAAGATTGAGATCAAGAAGAGACGTGTTCAGTTCTGGCATCACCTCAATGATTCAAAGATTCAATTTAATATAAAGCTCTCCTCACCAATGAAACCTCACCAGAATCTCATCTTCTAAACACACTCGCTTATCAACTAGTCCATACAACCCAACTCCTCACTGACTACAGCTACAACTCCAAAACCATTATTAAAGAAACTGACAAATCTGAAAGACCCTCATGATGATGAATCACTAAAAACACAATTAAAAAAGACAAATCCTCTCTAAATACAGATTAAGTGACCATGATTTACAAATAGAGAGGAAGGCAGTCACACATGGACAGAGCAAGAGCAGAGTATCTGTAGACACTGTGATCTACAGCAAACAGAGGATGAGAAACACTTTTTACTGATTTGTCCTAAATATCACAGGGAAACAGTGTGAGGGAAACATTTTCCCCAGATTTCAAGCAGTCTTCATCATTTACTGAACTTCATGATGCTGAGAAAATGCCCTTCATTCTTGGAGAAGATGACAACGCAGCTGCTCTAGCTGCAAAATTTGTGTTAGCCATTCACAGTGTTAGGTGTTAAACATGGTTAACTCTAAATTAACTCACTTTTTCTTTTTACTTATTTAGATCAATTTTATCTATTTGTTATCTATGTTGTTTCTTTTTTATTGTTTCTTTCTTTTTTCTTTTTTATATATATGTTAATGTTCTGGCAACATTGTGTTACTCAGTCATGCTAATAAAGCTTATTTGAACAAAATTGAATTGAATTGAATTGAACTGAACTGAATTGAGAGAGAGAGAGAGAGAGAGAGAGAGAGAGAGAGAGAGAGAGAGAGAGAGAGAGAATTTTTTTGAATTTTAATACACCTTTATTTAAAACAATAAGGTGTTTACAATAATATTACAAACTCACAAAACAAGAACAAATATATACTATTCAAAAATGAGAAAACATTTTAAAAGGCAAGCATTAAATCGTCATCATCATCTACTGTGCAAAGGACCTCATTTATCCCCCAAATGTACATGAAAGATTCTACACACTTTACCATTTTATAATAGGCATGCTCTATTCTAAGCCGAGCCGCCACCAAACCTTTAAAGATCATCAAAACATCCACAGAACCCTGTCCTAACAACTTATTCTTTCTGGATTTCCATAAAGCAAGTTTTGCTGTACCAGACAAAAAATTGAGTAAAATCAACTGACTTTTCCTTTTTTCTGTATACCTTGGACCATATATAAACATTTCATAAGAGAAAGCTTCACCAACTTCAATGAACCATTGAGATAAAAATTAAAACAAATCGTTTAGCCGAGCACACTGTACAAATAGATGAAAAACCGTTTCAACTTCTTCACAGAAGGGACAGCCCACCCCTACCGAAGGATCAAGGTGCACCACGTATCTGTTTGTGGCTATCGCCCCATGAACGATCCTCCACTGAAGGTCTCCCGTACTTTTGTCAGTGGAGCGTTTGTATAAGGACCGCCAGCAGCCTCTAGGGGAGGAAAGAATTCCAAAAAAATCAGTCCATTTACTTAAAACAAGTCCATGCAAGCGACCAGCATTGGCTGCCTTCACACAGGAGATATAGAGAGCTTTTTTTCCCCACTTCCTCAAAAACTCCAAGCTGAGGGGTTTCAAAAGACAAAAGACAATTCTTATCATCTTGCCATTCTTCCCTGGCAATAGTCACATTCAGAGAAGGGAAAACATAAGGAACCCCCTTTCTCCATTGATCAATTGCTATAGAGTCATTTGTAAAAATCTTATGTTCCACATGCAAAGACTTTAAAATTCCAGTTATAGCTTGTTTCAGCAGTCTCAGAGATCTCACTCCAGTCCTTTCACTCAATTCCTCTAAACTCTTGGTCAAAATATGTCCCAGCTTTATGCATCCTGCAGCAGTAAAACGCGCACGCAAACTGGGTCCAGACACAAGTCTTGACGGTAAAAAGTCATTAAGAAAAAGTGGCTCTTCAAAAAGCCATAATCCAGCATGTGTGTTCGATGTACGTGAAATGGTAAACACCTTCCATGCCTCCAGAACTGACTTATAGAAAACAGTCAAATTCACACGGTCCTCATTCTGGAGCTCCATTAAAAAATGTGTTTGTCCAATCCCATACCTTTGACCTTCCTTAGAAGAGCAGAAGCCGTCTTTAGCCATGAAGCATCCGTGTGATACAACAGTCTCTGAGCTGCTTGCAACCGGAAAGCCATGATTCTAGATCTAATATCGATCAATCCTTGACCTCCCTCTTGAACCGGAAGGTATAAAGCAGCAGCACGAATCCAGTGTTGTCCAGACCAAAAAAAATTCACAGGTTGCCTTTGAATCTCCTCAATAAGTCCAACAGGTGGCTGTAGCACAGTTATTTTATGCCACAGGGTAGAAGCAACCAAATTATTGGTCACTAAAACCCTCCCCCTATAGGACAACTGCGGTAGCAACCATTTCCATTTAGACAACTTGCTGCACACTTTCTCCACTAGCCCCTCCCAATTTTATCTCTTATCGATTCATATAAAACATCAAAATAATCGTGTCCAATGCAGTTCCAAAAACTTTTATAAAAGTCTGCTGGCAGTCCATCTATTCCAGGAGATCCTCCAGAATTAAGTTGTCCCACAGCAGCAGTAACTTCCTCAAATGTTATACCAGCATCCAAGACAGTTTTAGCATCAGAGTCCAGTTGAGGAAGACCCTGAAGAAGCTGTGTCATACAGTCACTATTTTCACAGTTCTCTGCAGCATAAAGGCTTGAATAGAAATCCACAGCATGGGTTCTCATTTCTACAGTCTTAGACGTTATCCTCCCATCAGGGAGTTTAAGACATAGCATTTGTTTTTGTTGAGCCGCCTTGTATTCTAGATTAAAAAAGAAAGAAGTTGGGGCATCCATTTCTGCTATTGACATGAAACGGGACCTTATCAAGGCTCCTTCAACTTTCTCATTTAAGACTAGACCAAGTTCTCTCTTTTTTGTTTGCAAATCACTGTACAATATATAATTGTATGCTTCAACCAACTGCAATTCAATTAAATTAATTTGATTTTCCAGTGTTTTAATCACATTCTTTATTCTGTTACTACAGTTATCTGTATACTGCTGACAGAAATTTCTTATTTGAGTCTTACCTACATCCCACCACTGTTTCAGGCTTTCAAAAGAACTTTTTCTCTTTTTCCAATCATCCCAAAAGAAAACAAAATTTTCACAAAACGCAGCATCTTGCAGCAATTTTACATTAAAATGCCAATAAACAGATTTTCTAGATGTATTCAACATGTTCATTGTCATAATAATTAAATGATGATCAGAAAAACCTGCAGGACAAATGCAACACTCAATTACTCTACTGTTAAAAGATTTTGACACATAGAATCTATCTAGTCGGGCAGCACTAACTCGATTATTAAAAGCCTTAATCCATACTGTCTATCATTTGGGTGTTTGATTCTCCACATATCCAAAAGCTGGAAATCTTTAATGAGTTTTGACAGTGCACCTGAGGACTGTATATGAGGTTCCTCAGTATTACGATGTGACGAGCGTCCCGCACGGTTAGCAGCGTCGCCCTGGAAACCAACGAGATCCACGCCCTCACGCTCATCACCTTGGAATCAGTCTCAGCTGCATCTCATCAGCCGGCGTCCTCATAAGCCGCGTGCCGGCTGACTCAGTGGAGATCGATCTCCAAAAGAGCTCTGACTAATGGTTTCTCTCTTCTCTCTCAGACAGCAGCTGAAGACTGATTCCCCTCACGTCTCACTGGATCTGCACCGAGCACGAAGACTGAGAGCACCGACTGTCACGAGCTTCACTCAGCCAGCGGCCAACACTTTCACTTTCACTTTTGCTTGCACGTTTGTTAATAAATCCACCCTCCGGGGCTAAACAGTGAGTTTTCTGTCCTGTCTTCCTTCCCACCCGTGACAGTCTGGTGGAGAATGCGGGCAGATTGGTGAAGGTTTTTCAGGCAGAAAACCAACTCACTTTTCACCCGAACTTTTTTTTCTGCTTTCACTATGTCACAGACATCAGCGGTAGGCATGCACTCCTCCCCAGAGATGGACCAGCTGCTACAACGGCTCACAGAGGTTAGCATCCGCCAACAACAAATTGTCGAACACCTCTCCACCCGCCAGGGTCAAACGGAGCAGGAACTAGCCGCCCTTCAAGCAGCCGCCGCCGCGCTCAGGCGGCCCGCCTACTGCCTAAATTAACACCTCATGACGATGTCGAGGCTTTCCTACAGATGTTCGAAAGTACAGCCGTATCTGAGGACTGGCCACGGGAAGACTGGGCACGGGCGTTGGCACCCCTCCTCTCTGGTGAGGCACAACGTGCCTATTTCTCTCTTTCCCCCGCCGCTGCAGAACAATACGGGGAAGTAAAGAACGAAATCCTGGGTCGTCTGGGTCTCTCTCCAGTTTGTGCCGCACAGCTCTTCCACGAGTGGGAGTACAAGCTCCGCCTTCCCGCCCGTGCCCAGATTGTCGAGCTCGCCCGCTTGGCACGTCACTGGCTGTTAGAAGGAAACCCCTCAGCTGATCAAGTAGCGGAGCGCGTGGTAATCGAACGCCTCTTGCGAGCCCTGCCCCGTTCACATCGCCAGGCTGTGAGTATGAGGAATCCCTCCAACGTGCAAGAACTCATAGAGGCGGTTGAGTTGGCGGATGCTACCCAACAGCGGGAGGCCGGGGAGCGAGCGCCGCCTTTTCCCCGGAGGGTGGTCCAGGAGCGACGCGCGCCGGAGGGCACACCGCGACCATTCAGCAGGCCAGCGGCTCCCTCTCCCCGCGACGAGCCCATGCCAACCGAAGTCCCAGCGACCCCCACCAAGAACTGGCTGGCGGGTTGCATCGTACACGCAGACGTACCATCAGGAGCTCCGGAGGTGGAAGTAAAAATCGGCAGGAAGGTTTTCCGTGCCCTTCTGGACTCCGGCAGTGCGGTCAGCCTGGTGCAGTCCCATATCCTCCCTCCCAAGGATGAGTCTAAGGCGGTGCTCCCCATCACCTGCGTCCATGGGGAAACAAGACAGGTTCCCGTCAGACGAATCACCGTATCCACCGCCACAGGTACCTGGCCTCTAGAAGTCGGGCTGGTGAAGGACCTCCCCGTGCCGGTTCTTCTTGGAAGGGACTGGCCAGGTTTCGATCGCCTGTTTGCTGCCGCCACTCAGCCCGCCAGCCCAAGAGGGAGCCGCCGGAAGCCAAAAACACCTCGTGGGCCACGCCGTCGTCCAGCTCTACTGGCTTCGGATAGCGGGAGAGATGGTGAGTCCCCTTCACAAAATCCTAACGTGTTTTATGATGTCTTCCAACAGGCTACTGAAGGGGGCTCTTTCGCCAGGGACCAACGAGAGGACGATCGGCTCAAGCATTGCTGGAACCAGGTCAGGTCTATCTATGGCCGCGATGTCCAGCCACCTGGGACAGGAGAACACCGTCCGGAGGATTCGGGACCGTTTCCACTGGCCGGGCCTCGACGGCGAGGTCAAACGCTTCTGTCAAGCCTGTCCTACCTGCCAGCGGACCTCCCCAAGAAAACCTCCCCCCTCACCGCTGATCCCATTACCCGTCATCGACGTGCCCTTCGAGCGCATTGGGATGGACCTGGTGGGTCCGCTGCCGAAGTCTGCCCGGGGCCATGAGCACATCCTGGTGGTGGTCGATTATGCCACGCGGTATCCGGAGGCGGTCCCTCTCCAAAAACCCACGGCCAAGAACATCGCCCAGGAACTCTTCCAGCTCTTTAGCTGCGTCGGCATACCCACCGAGATCCTGACCGATCAAGGTACTCCCTTCATGTCCCGGCTAATGGCAGATCTCTGCAGGCTGCTGCGGTTGAAGCAGTTGAGGACCACAGTTTACCACCCGCAGACCGACGGGCTCGTCGAACGCTTTAACCAAACCCTAAAACAGATGCTTCGACGAGTCAGTGCAGAGGACAGAAGGGATTGGGACCTGATGCTACCTTATGTCCTCTTTGGCATCCGTGAGGTTCCACAGGCCTCAACTGGCTTCACCCCATTCGAACTCCTCTTCGGCCGACAACCCCGTGGCCTCCTGGATGTGGTGAAGGAGGCCTGGGAGCAGCAGCCTGCCCGTCACCACTCTGTGATCGAACACGTCCAGCAGATGCGAGAGAAGATCGACCGGGTAATGCCATTAGTTCGGGAACACTTGGTAAAAGCCCAGCAGAGCCAACAGCGACATTACGACCGAACAGCCCAACCACGGGAGTTCCAACCCGGAGACCGAGTGATGGTCCTAGTCCCTACCGCGGCCTGCAAGTTCCTCGCTACCTGGCAGGGCCCCTATACCGTCATAGAACGAGTCGGACCCGTCAACTACCGCCTCCGACAGCTGGGGCGAAGACGTACAGACCAGATCTACCATGTTAACCTCCTCAAGAGATGGGTCGGGACTAGGGACCAGCTCGCCGCCCTCTGCCTCTCCGAGCCCGTGGTTGTGGACATGGACCCCCACCTCTCCGCTGCCCAGAAGGGAGACCTACAACACCTGATCGGTCAGTTCTCTGATGTGTTCTCACACCTCCCCAGGCGAACCAACGTCCTCCATCACGACTTCCGTACGCCACAGGGTGTCGTCGTTCGGCAGCGGCCTTATTGGGTCCCAGAGGCTCGTCGGCAGGCTATTGAGGACGAAGTCCAACAAATGCTGAAGTTAGGGGTGATCGAACCATCGCGCAGCCCATGGTCCAGCCCCATCGTTATGGTCCCCAAGCCAGACGGCACCCTCCGGTTCTGTAACGACTTCAGACGACTCAACGAGGTGTCAGAGTTTGACGGCTACCCCATGCCTCGGGTGGATGAACTTCTAGACCGATTGGGACGGGCCCGGTATATCTCCACTCTGGATCTTACCAAAGGTTACTGGCAAGTACCTCTCTCTGAAGATGCCAAACCCAAAACCGCCTTCTCCACCCCTAGCGGCCACTGGCAATACCGGACCCTCCCCTTTGGTCTTCATGGAGCTCCCGCGTCCTTTCATCGAATGATGGATGTCATCCTCCGGCCGCATCAGACGTACGCAGCTGCGTACTTGGACGACGTCGTCATCCACTCAGAGACACGGGAGGACCATCTTGACCGTCTCCAGAGGGTGCTGACGGAGCTACGAAAGGCTGGACTGACCGCCAACCCCCGCAAATGCCACCTAGCACTACGGGAGGCGAAGTACCTGGGTTACCAAGTCGGACGGGGCATCATCAGGCCTCAGGAAAAGAACACTTTCACTTTCACTTTTGCTTGCACATTGTTAATAAATCCACCCTCCGGGGCTAAACAGTGAGTTTTCTGTCCTGTCTTCCTTCCCACCCGTGACAACGATCTATAGAAAACTTAATAGTGCAATTCCAGTCCCCACCAATAACAACACATCCTTCACTAAGACACTTTTTAATAAGACTCTAACTAAGTATATCTAAAAACTGTAGGCGCTCCTGTCCCAGTTGGTGCATAAATATTTATCAGAAAAACAAAGCAACTCTTGAACTTGAGCTTTAACCACCAACAATCGACCCTTCACTGGTTCCTCTATACTTATAATATCCACCCTTATTTTTGAAGAAAAAAAAATGCCCACACCTCTACTTAAATTTGTACCATGGCTGAGTATTTTATGTCCTTTCCACCACAAGTTCCACTCAACTTCATTCCTCAAATCACTATGAGTTTCTTGGAGAAAGACGATATTAAGTTTTTTTTTGCTCAATTATTTCATAGACTGTAGCACGCTTTACACTATCCCTCCCACCATTAATATTTAAAGAGCCTATCCTCAAAGCCTCCATATACAAAACTAGGATGGGAAAAAAAAAGAACAAAGCATGATAGAAAAGCAAAGAAAAGACACTGTGTAATACATAGTTTACAATTTTTTGGATTTACTCTTTCTCTTACTCATTGCTTTACTTTTTCTGATATTAGTAAGAAGCTTTTTCAAACGAAAACGCTTCTTCTCACAAAGTTCATCAACCCCAACAGTCTTCTGATAAAAAATAACAGAGTGAACAAACTTGTCTACATCAGAGAAGAAATCATTTATATTGATTTGTTTACCATACGTTTCGTCCAAAAAATTATTAATTTCTTCCAGACTATACAACACATCTTTATTGAAAACTCCTGAAAACACTGTCCGTGATGCCTTAAATACACTTCCCTGTGAAACACCATCATTTTCACAAATAGAAACTTGTGACTCAGTATCATCAGACTGCTCCTCCTCTATTTCCTCATTATTCAAGACGCTTGAAAACGATTCAGTTCCATCACTTGCACTCTCCCCCGTTTTAGTACCACTGGTACTAGCTACTTCTTTGTTAACATCAGAAACTAGATCAGTTATGCCAATCTCTGGGGCTACAAAAGCTACAACATCCTCATTTCCAGTGTCAACCACCGGTAACACCGCATCTGAATTCACATCACTCACCTCAACTGGTGGGACAAGCACATCTTGGGCCGCATCAACACTATTGTTTTCGCCCTCGTCCTCTGCTTCTGTCGCGTTTTCTGCACCTGTTTTCTTATGTGGACACATCAGGCGCTTGTGTCCGATGTCTCCACACCCGAAGCATCTTATGCTGCCAGTAGTTGCATACACCATATATAATCTTCCCTCGTGTTTCACACGAAAATGTATATCCAGTGTATTCTCAGGCGATTCCAACACCATGTAAACGTACCGTCTAAAAGACGCAACGTGCTTCAGAGCCGGATGTTTACATCCAAGCGCAACAGTTTTAAAGGGACTTACAACTTTTCCAAAACGCACTAACTCGCGTTGCAAAATGTCATTGGACACGAAAGGCGGGATATTTGAAATTGTTACCTTTGTTGTTGATATATACATTGGAGAAAGTTGCACAAAAGAATCTTTTACAATAAGGCCATTTACTATCAAACGATTCACTAAATTTTGTTCCTTCAAAAAAAACAACAACAGCCAGATTCATCCGTGATGCAGAAACAATGTTCTCGTGACCAATTTGATCACCAACTGCAATGAACACATCCTCCACTGTGGCATTATCCTCAGGAACACATCTAAACTCATTGCGGAGAGATAATGACGGCGTCTCATCAAGAGACGCCATCCTGCCACACAACTACCACTATATTTACAATTGTTTCTCAAACCATGTATTATCTGGAAAGAAAAAAGAAAATGTAAATAAGAAAACAAGAAAGTTCTCACCCTCACACAACAGCTCTCACCACCACCACTATCCACAATTCCCAGCATGCAACAGAGAGAGAGAGAGAGAGAGAGAGAGAGTATGGTAGTTGATGTGCAATACTGAAAAAAATGACATCTACATAATAAGATGGACACTACCGTTCAAAAATTTGGGGTCAATACTATTATTTAAAATAAAATAATACTTTTATGCAACAAGCAACAAAACTGATGCTTAAGACTATTACATTGCTACAAAAAAATTAACTATTTTTTGCTTCCTGTTTCAAAAACTAATGCAAAGCAACGGACTGTAATGTATATAGAGGAATGAAATGTATATGTATGAAATGACTGTAATGTATAGAGGAATGAAATGTATGCATGGAATGAATTGCCATCGGACATTACATGTTTTTTAATAAGTAAAATGAGGTTTAAAAAGAAATATTTAATGGCACAGTACTAAGTGGATTGGTGATCTTGATGTTATGTATGAATTTGGGGTTTTTATGTTTTTGTATTGGTCTTTGTTGTTATGGATTAATGTAATTTTGTTTTGTGTTTGATGGACCCCAGAAAGAATAGCCACTACCTTGGTAGTGGCTAATGGGGATCCAGATAAATAAATAAATGATCTCAAGAGACTAAGGATCTGAAGGGAACTTTAAAGGTTTGTTCATTAAATGAGTCTGATCGTCACACAGATGTGACTATTAAGAGTCAATATTATAGTGCCACCAACTGGCAGCAGGAAGTATGTTATTTTCAAAATGGTTTAAAATTAACCTCATATTTTTACTCGATTTGCTTCAAACTTCATCAAAAATAATGTCAAGACAAGGCAATGACATGATCCCATGACAATGATTCTAACGCTAATATTCTCCTATATGCTACTCTAATTGTAATCACATGATTCACACCAAACTTTGTCTACATGATGCATGATGCATGATACAGTACATGTACTATACTACTTATAAGATCATTTTAATAATTTAAAACATTTTTATAGATCATTGAAAAGTTTAAATACCCATCCCATTCTGTGTAACTGTTGTGTAACAACTGAGTGTAACACTCTTGCTCTTCTAAAGTACCCTTTCATTGCTGTAACTAAACAACCAGACTGCCAGAGGGTTAAATGCATTTTCCCGCTGTGCACATCTTCTTTAAGCCACCAGGATGGCTGTGGCACCGGGGCTTGGGCCTGTCAGCGCTACTTGCAGCTGTATTTTAACACTTGTTTT